>NW_021632557.1:0-41120 GCF_004799145.2 Neltuma alba
ACCAAAAATGCTATTAACACGTGGTTTATGTTTATATATTTATTACATTAAGTTTCAAAATATGCTCTAATATCATTTTTTTTCCTGATTGCTGATAGGGTTTTTCATAGTTTTAAAACATTGTAGCCAAGTAAAAAATAAGCAACCACCAATATTGATTCTCCTACAAGTATATCGTTTTGAGCTAAGCATATATTTATATAAATTTTTTAAATAATGAAGGTTAATGTTTATAAATTTTTTTAAATGATCAAGTTAGATATTCAACTTTATATTTTATTTTGTTAGTACTATTGTCAACCCAAGAGTGTTGAATGCGGATATGATGCCATCTGCTATATGAATGACATCATTGAGACAGGGGTCACTAAGAAGTTAGACGCGTAAATATAAGTTACATTGTAATTTTCAATTCTTTCACATTTTTTATCAAGTGGACTAATAATGACTATGTTATTTTTAATTTATATGCATTTTAAGATAGTGTGCCATATGACCCTAAAGAAATCAACATAATAGGGGATACTTAGTCAACAACATTGCTTGAAAGTTTTGAAAATGTGAAATTTAAGTTAAGTCATTCACATTTAAGTTCATTGTTTTATATATTATTAACTAGTTAATTTGTTGATGATTAGGTGTAGTTGATTGAATAAGAATTTGAAACATTAGTAATGTTAGTTTAGGATTGCGTTTATGTCTTGAAATGGTTCTGCATTCTTTTGCTACGATGGTTGGAATTGGTCTGTAATTGGTATTGCAGGGAGGTTGTAAAGGAAATTGATCGGAACTTGTAAAAAAAAAAAAAAAATTCACAATAACTACCGTGAAATGAGTTTTTAACAGAAGTTAATTACTATAACCACCATTAGAATCACACTTTCCATGGCATTTTATTACATAAATCCACCATGAAAAATTTACTTTCAATGGTGTTTTATTCAAAATTGCCATGGAAAGTCTTATTTTCACAGGAATTCATTGCGGCTCCAAAACCATTGTGAAAAGCCTATTTTAACCACAGTTAAATGGCTTTTTCCTACTAGTGCGTTTGGGCCCAGTAGTGGTTAGAATGGTTGATGATAGTGTTAGGGTCTAAGTTTTCTTTTAGAAAACCTGACCCAAAAAAAAACTTGAAAATAGTAAATTCAAAAGGGGCGGCTAATATTTCCAAATGATAGAGAAAGAGAGAAAGCATGAAGTTAAATTATGAAAATGTGAGAAAATAACCAATATGCTATTATGTCAGTTCGAATTGGAAAAACGGGCTGAGCTTGTCTGATCGGCCTGTTTAGACCTAAAAATTATAAGGGCCAGGCTTGGAATTTTTTCCTTCAAATAGAAAAGAAGCTTAAAAAGGCTAGCCTTATAAGGCTGAGGACTTAAACGAGCCGGCCTGTTTAGACCTTTTTATAATTTTTTTATTTTTTAAAATTCTGTTGTATAATTGTAATATTATTAATTTTTTTATATTGTTAATGATATTTTGAATATTTAGTTATTATTATCATTTTGAAATTAAATTTCACAGAATGGTTTGATTTATTTGGTTTTAGACAATAATTTGTCCAATTAAATTTTTAAAAATGGGTTAATTTGGAGTTTAATATTGATTTGCTTTATATTATATGTATTGATATTTTTAAACCGTATATATCATAAGAGAGTATTTTTTTTTATACTTATATAAGTTGTGATTCTATAATTTGAATTAGAAATTTATGAGTTTCAACAATAATGCTTCTCAAACTAAAGTAAAATAATAACTAGACTGTAAAATTTAAAAGCGAAATTCCTATAAAGAAAGAAAACTTGATATTTTTGCTATAAAAGAAGAGCACATGCATGAAAAAGAGCAATTATATAGTGATGATGAAATTTCAAAAAATTAATGATAGTGTTTGTTCATTGTACATTTGCACTATTGATGGTTAACTTTGAATACTGTTGTCTTGTTAATAGATGTTTTAGATGTTCTTGAATGTTTAGATATGCTAATATTTTGTATTTGTAACTTAACTTTGTTCATATTTATGTCATTTATTAATAATTTCATTGGTTTATTTTCATTTTTTGATAAAAAATATGAAAAATATAAAAAATAGCATTTTTTCTTAAATGAGCCAAAAGCCTGTGAAATGGGCCTAGCAAATTAGGATATTTTTGAAATTTCGGTGCTGCTCCGTATTCTCACTTATAGTGTCAGCCCGGGACAATGACTAGATTTGATATTAAATAACAATATTACAATATAAATTAACAAGTTCAGGATACAGAATAATAATATTCTTTTCTTAGGTGAAAGTATTTATTCATTTGAAAAAATGACTAAATTTGATATGGAAATAACAAGGTTAAAACATAAATTAACAAATTTAAAATATAGAATAACAACATCCTCTTTTAAGCATCATACTAGGTCTTATTAATCATTTTTCCACATTTCTATAATTCCGCTTTAGGCTTTCCATCTTTTCTTGTCATTTGGAAGTGTTGTTTTTTTGAAATTTTTTATTTTATATGTTTCTTTTAGTCATTTTTCATTCTTTGATCTGGATTAAAGTAAAAGGAAAATCATTGTGAGATTCAAAAAATATATAATAATAACAATCAAAAAGTCTCAATAACAAGTGAATAATATGAATCTCGTTATTATTTTCTGTATTGAAATTTGTTATTCGCTTGTAGTGAGACTTTTTAGTAATTACATAGTAATTTTTTTTCCTAAAATAAGTCAACAAAATTATTTATAAGTTATAAATATGGCTGAATTATACAAAAGATTTGCTCAATTTTAGGTCGCATACTTTAACTTTGGCCCGTTTGGTTCAATTCTTGCCTGTATAAAGACGGTAAGACAATGCAATGCGATGCAATATTAATGAAATGCAATGTTTATTATTATTAACATGTTCGGTATGTTATTAAGAAGATTAAGCCAAAAAAATTCATTATTTTATATTTAACCAACCAAAGTTAACAATGAAAATTCTGTAATACCCCTCAATATATCAAAAAAGGAAAAAAAAAACAATAATTCATTCCTAGATTATCATCTATCCAAGGAAGGTGATATTGGCAGTAGCGGCGGTGGCGGCAATTGTGGTGATAATGATGACAGCGGTGAGTGTGGCAATCATTATTATCATGATAAAGCCTATTAATATACTAAAGAGCAACCAAACACCCCTTCTGTTGGTAATACAATTATGATTACCATTGAACGCATGCAATGCAATTGAACCAGACGAACTCTTAGATCGGATGTCATGTAGGATGCAAGGTGTTCTATATATATTGATCTAACGTGGCCATTTTCGTAAAAAAGATAATGGTAAATTATCGATAAGGAGTATTGGGAAAAAAAAGATTGAGGAGGTTAATTTTAGAAAAATACTTAGGTCAAGTTCCTTATATTTATTATGTCTAGTTCTCCAATAATATATAGCTATGTATCCTTTTCTTTTTTTTCCCCTTGGAAGTTTATAAGTAAATGTTATTAAATGCTAATATTTTTACAGGGTTAGATGTGATTGAAAAACTTGACGTAATGAATATAAGGAACTTGATATAAGTATTGTCCTTAATTTTAAAGTTTAAATTGTGATGGGAGTTATACACAACTATCTTAAAGTTGAGAGGTGTTTTGTATATTTAGTCTATAAACATTGTGATTATGTCTTTTTCCCTGGAAGAATTATGTCTATGGATCGAATTTGTAAATCTTTTATTTTTAAAAAGCCACCAATAATAAATAACCATAATTCATATGGTGCATTGGTTCGGTATGAATGGTAAATTTAAGATATTCTAAATAATTAATTTGTGAAATATTTAGACATTTTGTCATGGGGGAATCTCAATTAAACCCGATTGAGATATCAAAATTCAAATTAAAGTCTACACTTTTAACAAATTCTTAATTATGCTACAATATCTTATTGGGAATTTTTAAATATTGTTAGAAAAAATACCCTTTTAAGTTAGCAAATTGGTGACTTTTCCAATCAATTTATGACCTAGTCTCTGTTTTTTGGAAACTCGGTCAAATGATCCATTTGATTTCATGCTTTCTTGCTTGTGTGTTGAATTACTGGGTTGTCAATCTTTCAGTGAATTTTGATCAATTGAGAGGTAAGTTCTACAATTTTTCTTTAATCCTAACATCTACCTTTTTTTTAGCACGGCATGATAGAGAATGAATCAGTTCGACAATATGCGCTCAGTCGCATATTCACATAATTTATCCTTGATCTGCCAACCCTCACCGTACTTATTTATGACACACAGTGTCATATTAGGGGATATTTGGATAAAAATAAAATCATGGTTTTAAAAATATTTTTATAGTATATGAAGTAAATATGTAGAAGAATTTGTCTTGATTTGCAAAAAAAAAAAAAAAGCTTTTCAAAAGCACTTCTTGAGTAATCCAAATATCTCCTCAATTACAACTTCTATAGCCTTGGTTTCTGGGGTGATAATATTAGGCTCAGTAGAAAGAATTAGTTGTAATGGAAAGGAATGAAAAAGAATAGAAATGAAGAAAATAGAAAGTTTATGAGTGATAACATGTTTATTAAGTAATGGAATAGAAAATAGATTGATAGAAAATTTTATCTTTGGTAGGATAAAAATGAGTTAGAAAATTGTGCAATTTTACCGTGTTGCCCTTAATGAAAGAATATGATATTATTAAATAAAAATGTATTTTAACAATATATAATAATATTATTAAAAAATAATAATAAAGAAATAAATGAATGAAAAACAATTATAATAAATTACAATTTAAATAAATAATTAAATAAATATGAATATTTAATATAAATAATAAATACTGTAGATATCAAATCATTAAAAAACAGTTAAATAAAAATTAAATAACGAAATATATAAAAATATATATTAAAGAAAATAAAAATAAAAATATTATACAAAATGGATTATACATCTTGATTTTGTGATGTGAGAATTGTAATTTTTTTTCAATTTCTTGTTTATATTTTACCAACTGAGCTTTTTTTTTTGTTGTAGACAAAATTTATATAATATTTTTTAAGTTGGTTCCCATTTTGTTATTAAATCATAAAATGCAATATGATTTCGGATTCATGATTAAAAAATTGCCCTCCTCCATTCATGATTGGAAAAACATTAGAAGATGTAGATTTATTAAATCAAACTTTCAGGAATAGCTAAGACAGAAAAAAATTGAATAAGTATAATTTTATCTCTAGTACATTCTATTTGTCCATACTTTTCACTTGTTGAATAGAGTATAAAAGAGGAAAAAGTACTGTAGAGTTTCAAGGAAGCAAAAGAATCACCAAATAGTCCCCTAAGATAATCGAATAAATGTGAAGTTACCAAGGACTTAACTGTGGGAGATTCTAATTGTGCAATTATAAAATTACCCTCATTTTTATTGGAAAGAAAAAAATAGACAAACTGGAAGCTTCTTATTGCACAACTCTATCGCCCTCCGCCTCCGTCTTGCGTCTCATTGCCTCTGGTCCCCACCCTTATTGAGCTTCGGACCCGTCTTCTTCACTTGGTTCGTCTCGAGTTGTGATTGTCTTATATCCCTAAACCCCAAAATCTATTCTGAATTTGTTGCCTCGATAAATAATGCAATTATGTTCATTCTTCTAAGGTTGTTGTTCTGCAAAGTATTCTCCTTCTAGTCCATCTAGAATGGTGGAGAGATGCAAAGATAATGCTTGTAAGAAAAGCCTACCTCCATCTTTTGGTTCTTTTTCTTGCTATTACCTGCTTGTTTCTTTCTATCACCGGTCTTATGATTGCAACAAATAGTAAGTTTTTTTTAAATAATTAATTTTGTGAGGAAGTGATGCTTCTCCATCTATTTATGTCTATTTTTCCAAGTTTTCTGTGTCCTAATAGGATTTTACTTCTTATTATTTGTTAGCTCTCCTGAGATGTTTTGCACTACGGACAGTTATTTTTTCCAGAATTTTGTATCCCTTTTGTAACTTTTGTCACTTGTGCTGCGTAACTGGTGCTTTATTTTGCTTTTTACTTGGCCAATTTTGCCTCCATGGACTCTAGATCCCTGACAAAGAAAATAAAATTTAGCTTCTGTGTTTTCTACCCTCGTCCCTAGTCAATGTTGTAAACACAATGAAGACAAATTTTTGCACTGAAAACAAGGAAATATATCATCGATTCATTAAATTTATTGGTCCAGCATATTTGAATTTTTACAGTATATGCCCATTCTGAAAACTATAATAAAAAATCTATACATGTAAGCCTTTTTATCAATTTTTTTTTTGGGTACAACTATCATTGTTCATTTTTTTTTTTTTTTGACTTGGAAGTGATGATCTGTTATCATTTTGCACTGCAACAATGACCTGGGAGGAATTGAAAAGAGAAAGCTGGAATTGGTTCGTCAATATCAATTCACAAACATGGGAGCCTTAATTTATATATGGCATTTAAAGTGAGATGCTCTGTTTAAAAAAAAATAAATAAATCTAGCACTATCTCCCCTAGTTTTTGTCACTCCACCATTCCACTATCCTCTGCATTAGAGGTTAGCGAATATACTTTCTCTATGACTTAGTTTTATTTTCTTTTCACTTACTCACACATGAAAAGCTTATGCTATCTCTGAGTTAGTTAAGCTTTTGGACTCGTGATTCATGAGTAGCCGATTTCGGGGTCTCCTCAAATCCCTTTGCAAATGGATGTAACCGAAATGGACTTGTGATTCATTAGCAACCGATCTTAGGCACCTTTTGAGTCTTGGTGAGTCTTCAACCAAGTTTATATATATATATATAAATATATATATATATATATATATTTTACTGAGCGCAGCGTAACTTTGCTCTCTTCTATGTATTGCATTTTGTAGGCCTAAATGAGCAAGCCTCAATGGTGGCATGTGAGAATGTATAGATCCAAAAGCATCTATCCTTCCTTGTCTCAATATGGACATCTTTATCAGCCGATATGCAGCTTCCAATATCAATTGTTTAGTTATGGAAGGACTTTCAAAAGTCATCTTTGGCGAGTGGAAGACGGTGGCCCTATGCCTCATTCCTTCTATTATCTATTCACAGTAACATTCAATTCGCTATGAGTCTAGCTATATTGCACAGAATGATTATGGCCAAAAGATAGGAAAAATATGTTTCAATTATTTATTGATTTTATTGTGACAAGGAATGGCCTTTTTTTCTGTCAGTATATATGAATTACTTTATTTGAGTAATAAATGTACATTGCTTTTAATGTTATTGTTCATGAATGAAATTAAATCTTCAAAGAGAAGATATGTGATTGCAATGATATTTGGGGTGCGTGTATTATAACATATAAATTTATATTAGACTTTTCAAGGTTTGAACAAATTTTTATATGACTTATATACTCATTCCTTCATAGTTCTTGTTCTCATATTACTCCCAACATATTGCAAATAAGCTTTTCCACCATTTACAAATTGTGCTCTTATAAGAAAGAAACATAATAGATGCTTCCAAAATATGTTGGTAGTATTTAATGTCAGCTTACACCATACACTTGTTATTGACAACCAAACTAATTATATTGACAACTATTGGAGCATCTATTAACAACTAAGGTTAATATGCAC
The DNA here is from genome assembly GCF_004799145.2 of Neltuma alba. NCBI lineage: Eukaryota > Viridiplantae > Streptophyta > Magnoliopsida > Fabales > Fabaceae > Neltuma > Neltuma alba. The sequence goes on from NW_021632557.1 coordinate 7,631, forward strand.
CACACCGTTATCATTAACAACTAAACTAACAATAATAACTAATATTGTGGTATGTACTAATAACTAATGTCAATCTGCACAACATACTTTTCACTAACAACTAAACAAATTATATTAACCACTATCGTGACATGTATTAATGTCCACCTACATTACACATCTGTCATTGATAACTAAACTAGTTATATTAACAATTATCATGGCATATATTAATAACTAATATCCACTATTGCATTGTACATTAATTTGTCATTGACAATCAATCTAGTTATAATAACAAATATAAGGGTATGTATTAGCAACTAATATTCACATGTACCTCACACTTGTCATTGACAACTAACATTAGTTTTATTAACAACTATCGCAGCATATATTAATAACTAATATCTACTTGCCCCTCACACTTGTCATTGGCAACTACACTAGTTCTATTAACGACTATTGCAACATTTATTAACAACTCATATCCACATGTTCCTCATACTTATCACTGACAACTATACTAGTTCTATTCATAATTATCATGACATGTATTAACAATTAATATTCACCTGCACCTCATACTCGTCATTGACAACTTAACCAATTATATTAACAACTATCTCTGCATGTATTAACAACTAAATTAATCAATGAGGGTAACTTCATAATTTCATAATTAAATTCTCTTATCCACCAGTCTCTTGAGACTTCAAATTTATTTCATGATTTTATGGGACCTTATAATATATGGCATTAGAAATTATGGTCAATGAGCTTTGTAATGATATATCATTTGCCTAATTAGTATTTAAATGAAGAAAGATATGTCCACTTAAAATTGATTTTTAAATTGATTTTGTTTATAGGGAAAATTGCATTCAAGTCCCAAGTAAAAGAAATAAGATCTATTCAAAAACCTTTTTATTTTTAAAGTTATGCTCGGTGAAATTTAAGTTTTAATATAATAAGAAAGGGATCAAAACATTCGAATTTGATGCATTAAATTTGAATTTTCCCACATCAAATTTGAATTTGGTCAAGGAATTCGAATTTTCTTATCTTTCATTCAAATTTACTTAAACAAATTTGCATTTTAGGCAGCAAAGAAATTGATTATCACATGAGTAAATTCGCATTTCATGCAGCAAATTGAAACATAATCTCACCAAATTTGAATTTGCTCCGCCAAATTTGAATTTGCTCATTTTCTTGTCATAGTTAAAACTTAACTTTCATTAAGAATAACTTTCTCAATTTAAGTTCAAGTTGGACAAATAGAAAGCTCTTTGAGTATACTTTTTAATAAAATAAGACCCATTTAAAAAAATTTTATATTCTTAAATTTATGATTAAAAGAGTGAAGCTTTTTTCTTGTTTATGATTAAAATTTATGATTAAAATTTTATAACTTTCTCATAGAAGCTTTTTTCTTGTTTAACAATATAGAAAGGATGAAGAAACTTATTCTCTATTTATCTCTGTTTCTTTGAACTGAAAACAAAGCAAATCAAAAGAAGATAAGCATATATGGTAGAATAAGTTCTTTTGCTTGGTGTGAAAGTTTATTTTTAATCCATATAAACAGTGAAAGAGATAGATAAAAGCCATCAAAGCTTTTAAGTTTTGATTCAATTTGATAGGGCTGAAGAAGACCTCATCCTCTGTGAAAGCGTGGGCCGATCTATTGAGCTTGCGCACTGCATCTCACAACAACTTTGACTTCCACAGCCTCTCTGATTTCTCATTCACGAGTCCCACTAAAAACTCTAACAATAAATCAAATCATCAATTCTATATTAATTTTTCCGCATCGATCTGAAAAATCATTTCCCCCATCCTCACTTTTGTTTCAGCTATAGCTCACGGCTTTATTCCCTCACTCATACTGCCCTGTCTAGCACGAGAAGACCAGAGGCGATAATGATCTGAGTTGTTATGGGTATATTTGCCTTTTGAATTTTTCCACCTACGACTGAAGATCGATTCCCACCAAAAAAGGTGGGAAGCGCGCTTCCAAGGTATAAGAGAAAATTCAGTACCACTGGAAATTAGTTTCCCAAAAAATCTTGCTGCCAAACGCCTTCGACCAATTGAAAATTGGGATTTTCTTTCTTTTCTCAGATTTTCAGGGTACCAAACATGCTCTTAGTGACATTCATCATCTTGTGCTTCCTGTCGTCAACACTATAGTACTGCAAGTGAGCTCGCATGTGAAATTTTTTAGTAGATCTGATGTGAAAAAGGGAAAAAAAAATCAAATTAAGGCAACATACTAGATGTTTGACTTCATTTATTATTTAATTATAAGAAAAAATTCTCCTTCAAAAAATTATTAATTTAATGGTATTAGAACCAATTAATTAAAAGGTTCATGTTCCCATAAATTCCGTGTCAATAAATTAGAGTTAGTACAAAATATTATGTTATTCATTGTGAATTTTTTGCTCTTAGTATTTCAAAATTTTCCTAGATAAAATTTTTTATAAATAAATACTATATATGTTACCCAAAAAAAAAAAACTTTGTAATGTCAAGTTTTTATGGTTTAGTTTTTTGTTTTTAGTATATTTTTATTTTGAATTATAAAAGGGCATTTTAGTCTTTTAATAACATTCACAAATTTCTAATAAGGCCTCTTGGCCTAATTATAAATTTCTTAACAAGTGCAAGTGCTAATTTAAATTTTGATATTTAGTAGGATTCTCCCGTAAGTCATTCAATATAATTCTCCTATTATTTTCTCCTTTCTTAGGATAAATTTTATTAATCAACAGCTTTAAATTCTATATATTTGCTGCATTAAAAGTTAAGAAAATATAATAAGACATTATTAATAAATAAAACAATATTGTTTATAAGTTATGAACAATAAGGTTTTATTTAAGGAAATAAAAAAGGGAAAATTAGAGTGAAGGACCTAGGAAAAATAATTATGTTTTAGTATTTTTATATTTATATTTTTATATTTCGTTCTTCTAAATAATTACAGTATTTAAAATCTCTTCAATAAATACTACCTCAAGTATTTAATATGAGACCCAATTGATTAATTTAAAGTAATTGAGAAAATTACTAAATTACTTAATTATAGCATATGTTACATGATCTTTCTAAAATATTTATGTCTATCATTAGATTATATATCAATTTATGAGAGTGGCAAATTAGTTTGAAAAAAAATAATAAATATCAATATTTTAAGGTAATTTATTAACTTCCTTAATTTCTCTAGGTAGTATTAGTTTCTTTAGGTCCTTCTCTTTAATTTTTCCTAAAAACATAATAGTAATAATATTATATGATAAAATTCATAGAAAGTCACACTGGTTATAAGATATATGAGAAGTAAAATACAGTTACCTGTTTATGTAAATTAGGTAACCTCTTTTGCAACATAAAAGAAGGGAAATATAATGCACTAAATTTAATTATTAGGCAATTTGTGCTTTGGGTTTGATCAGCATTCTTATTTCCAAAATGATGACCACAAGAAGCAAGAAGCCAAGGCTTGCTCCATAACCAGCAAACCACTTTGATGCTTCGCCTGCCAAGTGAAGTCCATAGAAAGAGTTCACAATTGCAAATATCATCAAAATCCTTCCAACGTTGTGATGATAATAATTCCAGTATTTTCTTACTTTTGATTCTTTTCCTGGTCGCAATAAAATTGCTAAGACCTGCATGTGAAACAAAATCAATATATTAAACAAAATCACCATTATTATTGTATTTGTATCTACTGTACGTTGTCCATTCTTTTTTTTTTGGGGTCAAAGACTGTACGTTGTCCATTCTGATGCTCATATATAAGGAAACATGTGTAATATTTTTAAAATGATTTGTTGAGAAATTTAAAAGTTAGAATCTTAACTAATTACCCAAGTTATAAATTTCAATTGTGTACATAAATATATGTTTGGCCCTAAATATTGGACTGATCATTCAGCTGGTTGAAACAATGATTCAAGAATTAACTTAATAGTCCAATTGTGGTCAAATCAATATGATTAAAATGATATAATTTAATTAAAATACATAAAAAAACATTCATATATAATCTTGTGAAGAGTAATATAAAAACCATTAATCCAGAAATGGAATATCTATGTATATAAACCACACATACTTCAAATTTACTAAAGTACCAATGTGACGGACTGCTACTTTTTTAATTTTTAAAACTCAAAATGACATCATTTTAGACTCCTCAATAAGAAAAATAACAAATATATAGCTAATCGACTTATCTAAAACACTTGATTTGATTGATAAAAGGACTGGTTTGGCTAGGTTCACTGGCGATACCATCCCATTTAGATAGGATTTTAACATTCCATCTACTCTAACAAACAAGTAAAAAGAGATGTGTTATATATATATGTGTGTGTGTGTGTGTGTGTGTGTGTGTGTGTGTGTGTGTGTGTAGAGAGAGAGAGAGAGAGAGAGAGAGAGACCTGTAGGCAGCCAAGGACGAGAATGAGGAATCCTATATTCTTGTGATGAGTAACGTTGGAACTGACTTTCTTAGATAAAGCCAAACCACGTATGAATCCAGCTATTCCTGCCCCCCAAAGCCAAGTGTTTGGATCAAAGCGTGCAAGTAAAACCAGAGTGGGTCCCACTCCTTGCAGTGACGAGCAACTATGGCTCCTATCAACATAGCTAGGCTCCATCCTCCAATATTTAGCCATCCATGGCTTCTTTTTAGCTTTAGGTTTGAGATTACATTAGCTCTACCTGCAGTTTCAACACATACTCTCATCACACTCGTCATCATCATCAATATATATAATTAAAGAACTTAAGCCGTATTAATTAATAACACCTACTTCAATAATATTGGTGGGAAAAAAACTCCTTAATTATGGTCCTATCAGCATTAGTGAGAGTCCGACATGATTTTCAGATATCAAGTGATTTCGTCAAAAGAGTATAGTTGTGCTTACTTTAACTAATGATCTTGGATTCTAGCTATATATACAATATTTGGGTTGAAAACTTGTTTGGGGAGTTTCGGAATCCTTATTTTCTATCCAACTTGATTAGTTGGAATCTTATTCAGGTTCTTACTTAAGATTGGGCTGTTTGATTTATGATCAAAAGAGTATTAACTAAGAAAAGGTCTATTGGATAAATATCATGCCTATTAACTTTGTGAATATGAAGAAGAATGAAAGGCCTTCCGCTTCTTTCCGTAACTTTCAATTAACTAATACCCCCGGTCCTTGACATAAGAGGCTAATTAAAAAATTAGATTTGGTTTTAAATATAATATTTCAATCTATTTTGTTTTTCATTTATCCTAAGATATCTTTATTGATTGTAAAATGTTTCCATCAAGAGGTGTTACACAGTGTACATAATTAAAGAAGATAGTTTAGGAAGACCAATATATATTTGTAACAAATAACTAATTTAACTAATTTTCTTTAAAAAGTTAGTTAAAGTTAGTTATTTCTTGTAAAATTTCAAAATTATCCACAATAAAAAATCATTAATTAAAGGAATTTGGGTAATTGATTGGAAAGTTATAGCTAATTAGGAATACTTAGTGAAAAAAATTAATACATTAAACAAAACATATATTCTTCTAATCCTAAATATAAAACTAGTGTAACTGACACTACCAAATGAGTCTTACATTTATAGTTGAATGAGTATTATATATGTTATGAAACATGCAGGAGATCAGTATGAAAAGCCTTACAAACCTGATGCGTAGTCTATGTCGATCGAAATCATATCAATGTGTTGGAGTAAGAGAAATTGGGTGCCGGTAGGGTAGAAATTCTGGGGTCCAAGTGCGAATAAGAGAAGTGAGGAAGGCTGGTTGGTTTGCAACTGGAAGGCTACATATACTATGGAAGTTGGAGTTGAAACAATGGACGCATTGGCATATAGAAGATTTCCTTTATCAGCAACCACCTCTGCTTGTGTCATGCCACCCAAATAATACTGTTTCACTCCATCGATGCCACCACCCGCCGGCATGTCCCACCCGACAATGGCGCTAGAACCTTCCATTCGCCCGTCGTCGGAGAACCCTATTGCTCCATAAGAGTTTATGTTTATGGGAAATGAGAGAACAAAGCTCCACAAGTTTGGTGAGACCTGAGCATACTGTTCAATAATATCTCATATTAATATTATTAGACTTGAATTCACATCCTTTTAAGTGTGTGTATGGTGTAATCAACATAAAAATAATTAGTACATATATATATGTGTGTGTGTGTGTGTGTGTATGGATGAAGCTTCTAAAACTTCATGAAATTCTGTGCCAGGTTATTTTTGGGGGACAAACTATGCGTTTTTGGGATCTACGTGCTCCCTGGTTAGAAGCTCTAAAGGGTCCCAATGGTTTGGATTTGCTGGATATAGCACTATCAACAATTTCTTATCCAGGTTAACATTGAAAAAAGAACAACTTAGATTGAGAGTTTTTTTTTTAATCCCTGCTTAATAAAGTTGGTCAGTTGACTTAGATCACTTGGGAACATTTAACCCTTGTCATATTATAAGGCATCTCCAACCGCTTTACTAAATCAAGAACAGAGAGTTAAGTTATTAAATGCGCTTGAAAATGAGAAAAAATTTAAATTTACGCCTTATTAAGAAACAAAAAGAAAAATTGTGTCAAAGTTTAAATAGAAACAATCTTGAAAAAAATACAATTAATACTTCATTAGATAACTTATAATAAAAATCGCTCATTTAGAAATTTTTTTTAAAAAGAAAGTGCCTTATAATAGGGATAGAAATAGTATAAAATTACTCTGTAGATCATATTATCTATCAATAAGTTCATTGTTAATAATGGTCAAACTCAAATAACATACTGAATCAATCATTACTAAGGGCTTGTTTGGATGCGTGATTAATAAATGTGTGTATGGTGCAATCAACAAGAAAAATAATTAATATGTGTGTGTGTGTGGGTGTGTATTTGTATGAAGCTGCTAAAACTTCAGGAAATTGTGTGTCAAGTGGGTATATCTGTAAGTTGATGTAGCATTATATATGGACATTTTCTTATCTAGGTTAACCGTAGGAAAGAAGAACCAGATTTTTTTTCTTTGCTTAATAAAGTTGATCAGCTGATTTAGATTCACATCAAAGAACATTCAACCCTTTCGGCCCATATTATAACACGTCTCCAATCACTTTATCATAAACAACAGAGTTAAATCATTAAATTTGTTTGAAAATGACAGGGGAAAAAAAATCTAAATTTACCTCTTAGAAACAAAAAAGAAAAATTACTTCAAACTCTAAATAGGAACAATCTTAAAAAAAATGATATTAATGCTTCATTAGATGACTTATGATAAAGACCGCTCATTCAGTAATTCTTTCTAGCAAGTTACCTTATAGATCAGACTGTCTATCAATAAGTTCCGCTCAAACATATATTGAATCGATCATTACTCTAAGGATGTGCGTGTGTGTCTATATATATGTGTGTGTGCGCGCGCGCACTTACTCTAAGGATGAAGTTATGATCTGGCCAAACAGCAACACAGCGAAGGGAAGTCGTATCAAAATCAATGCGCTGAGGATCTACATTTTGGGAACAAGAGTCCAGCTGGGATGTTACCAGAGTTGATGAGCTACAGAAAACAATGAAGAAGACGAAGTAAAGAAGAAGAAAGTGCTTCATCCCTGCTTTAATTTAATGAAATATAGCTAGTTATGATCATTATAAATGTACACTTTAATCAACATTTATAGAATATGTTTTTTTGGCCATTTTAATTATGATCTTAGGTGTTTACGTACGAGGTGCTTGGTATTGCCGTCAATGACAAAGGATCCTCCATGCACACACGCACACACCTAGCTAGCTACGTAAGAGGTGCATGCGACAGAAAAATGAGAAGAAAAATATCGACTTCTTGTCATCAAGTGTTTGCCTAATCGTCAAATGGAACCAATCAATGTGTCCGAATATGGTAAGATTCCTGGGAGATGTTTATGTTGTGCATATATATTTTATTTTATTTTTGACTCAATTATATGTTTGTTCCTTTAAATTTATCTTAAGTTTATTAAGTTTATCCAATTAAATTTTTTTAAAAAAAGTGTATTTTTTGTCTTTTTACTCTTAACACTGTTACTTTTATTTAACAAAAAATGTTAACTCAGCAAATTAAAAAGTGGCTCCGCAATTAAATACTGACAAGTATACTTTAAATTTTAATCCTTTAATATTATATTTATATTTCAAAATTTAAGCATTTAAATATAGAGTAAATACTGTGAACTCTCTTGCACTTTGTCCTAATTATAAAGATCTCTCTTCTATTTTAAAAATATACACTTAAGTTCAAATCGTTAATTATGTTAAGAATATTCTGAAAGGATACTTGTTTCATTAAAATTTATATTAAAATATTTTTTATTTACTAATATACCTTTCTTAATAGTTAATACTAAATCCTTAAATTTGGGATAAAAAATTTGAAGAATTTAAATTTATTTTCCTTTTCCTTAAGTTTATGTTTTGCAAATAGTTATTTGTTTAATGTTTTTATCATATTGGGATAGAAAATTAAGTAATTTAGTTTATGTAGACATAAAAGCCTTCAATGGAAATTTGATTAATTCTTTAAGTAAATATATAATTGATTAAATAAGATATGAATGTTTCTAACAAAATTTTTATTTAAAAATTTTAAGTTGTAAATTGAAATGATTTCTATAATCTCTCAAACTTAGATAATTTATATTATATGATAGAAAAATATGTACTCATTTTGTTTTCTAGCCATTTAAAGAAACCTAAATAAATTAGTTTCATTTTATGTGATGAAGAATTAAATTTATAAAATTTTATAATATGATAAAAATTAATAAATTTCATTTAATTTTAAACATTTTGAAAATAAATGTATTAATATTATTTTTGGTTATATCAAAAAATTTTTTTGACAAATATAAATGTTTAAATATCTTTTATGTTAAGGAGTGATATTTTGGTCAAGAAAAATTTTAAAAGTCAAACTTAACAGTCAACTAACAGTTAGATGAATAGAAATAAAATCTTAAATATATAAAGGAGATTTGTATAACATACATTTTAATTTCAAATGAGATTTATATATATTTTCACAATAGAAGAGAGGTTTCTGTAATTTAGACAAAACCAAGGGGTGGTTAACGTATTTTACTTTTAAATATATGATAAGTATTTAAAATACTCAAATATTAAAAATTTAATCATTTATAAAATTTATTATATTAAAGAATTAAAGTTTAGAGCATGCTTTCCCAGCATTTACTTGCCAAAATCACCATTTAAATTTGCTTAGTTAACATTTTTTTTCAATTGAGTTTAACAGCATTCAAAATATACCTTTTAAACTAAAAAGATTAAAACAAAACTTGATGTAAACTTACTTTAACTTTTTTAAGTTATCTATATTTAAGCATGTGGTTAAGCTCAGGTCCTAAATATAAGAGCTAATAGAAAGATTTTCATTAGTCATAAACATAAATGTCACACCCGAATCCTAATCATCCTGTAAAAAGGAAGGAAAGAGGTGTCGTCACCAAAATTTTAAAAAGTTAATTTTGAAAACCTAAAAATGTGATCTACGAAAACTGGATAGGGTTTGAGAGTCACTTATATGTGGGGAAGGTGTTAGGCACCCCACAATATATGTTCAAAAGAACAGTTACCCTAAGTCAACTACTCAAAATTAATATGGCCTTTTTATTATATTTTAATCACCCTAAAAAAATTAAAAAACAAAGAAAAAAATTTTTATTTACAAAAAAAATAAATTATTTATAAAGCTGAACTTGACTTGAGATAAAAACCTAAGGCTTACATGCCCTCTAGAGGGACCAAAGCCCATGTAGTTTAGGAGATAAAAATGCATGTTCCTTGGTTGGTATTTTTTTAGAAAATATTTATTCAATTAAAAAAGATGTTTTTTATGGGTTGGTATTTTTTTTTAATATATGAGAAAAATTGTTGTATTTTTATTTAGAAAATATTTTTTTGAAAGAAATTTTGGATTATCCTACATGCGGAGGTTCCCATAACCTCACAGGGAAGAATAATCGTTTGAGCATGCGAAGGTTCTAAAAACCTCACATGGCTCTAAAAAATATTTTGAGATTATATACATACATATTTAAAAAGGGACTTTTTATTTTATTATTTATTCATAAACATGGGGCCAAAATTATTTTCTTTCTTTTTATTTCAAAAAGTAAATTTGCACAACCACATTGGTATTTCTGTAGAGACTCCTATAGTCTCACACGGTTTACCAATGAATCTAGATACCTATAGAGGTTCTGAAAACCTCACACGGTATAGATTTTAAAAAAAGAAGTGCTTTCGACAACAAAAAGAAAGAACACTCAAGTAATTCAACATGAAACCCAAGTTAAACATAATAGATAGGAATGAAAATTCATGCTTGATGCTCCACTTATCAATTGGCTAAAAAATATATTATATAATAAACCAATAATAAAAAACAATATACAAATATCAACAAAATGTCATGGACAAAAATAAAATAAATGAAATAAAATGAACATAAAAAAAGAAGAAAGAAGGTATCAAAGTGAGCACATATGGGAGATAATGGATAAGGGCATAGTTCAAACAAATCAAAGAGAAGGGGAGTAGTGACAATTAACTTAAATCATGTTTGATTCAACTCCCTAGCCATCACTGCTCAAGCTTACAAATGGGATAACAATTACAAGAGCATAGGCTTTCCTTGGGTAGAAGAAAGAAGAAGATGAACAAAGGACTTTTTTCTAGTTAGGCGTCCTCTCTCTTTCCCCAACCCAACTCATTGCCATGAAATAAAAATAGAAAAGCTCTTTACCTTGCCTCATTTTTCATCGGGAGATTCTGAGTGTCTTCCTCCAATCCTTACTCCTTTATTTATCGACTCCACCTAGGGTTTTTTAATTTTTTTTTCTATTTTTTTTAATTTCTCTCAATTATGACTCATAATATAACTTTCTATTTAAGCACCAAATTATCATCAGATATTTTTATTTGTATGTTTGTTTTTTATTTTTTCTACCATTATGACTCCAAAATATGTTTCTAAATTAAGAAGCTAATCAGCTTAACTGAGGAATTTTTATTTTTATTTTATGACTTTTTTTATTTCCCTCTTTAATGTGTCCACCTCACATTTCCTAAATTAGAGACTAGTCAACATTCAATTTCATCTTTTGCTTGATTACCATTTATTGTGGGAAAGATGTTCTTATTTGATTTTTCATTTTTTAGGGAGATTTTCAAATTTGCTCTCCAAGAATGAATCAAGAAGGATATTTATTTTATTATTATTTTTTTTATTGATTTCTTATTTATTAGATTTATTATTTTTTTGTGGGTTCAGACAAAGTAGGGTGTTTACAATAAGACCCCAATATATTTTGTTTCCTAAATTTATAATCCATTTCCTAAACTCTCCTTACACATATTAAGAAGTATTCATCAAGAGGTAGTTTCCAATACAAATAACTAGAGGGCTATTTTAAAAAAATCAACACATTTTTTTTTAACAAATCACTAAGTTAACTAATTTTCTTAATCATTACAAATTAGTTAACTAGTTCTTAAATTTAGGATTGAGGATAGTAGTTTAAGTGTGGTTGTGGGTTTTACGGTTGATGCTGATGATGTTTTGAATTCAATTTCCCTAAGCCCATTTGTATGTTTGTATCAATACATGGCAATTATGAAACTTCATTCATACTAACTTTAAATCGTCCATCGAGACAAACCTTTTCACATTAGAAGAATACCCCTGTGGCACCTTAATGCCATACAAATATTGGTACAAGCTAGTTTTCTCTACTTTGGACAATGTGTGAGCTGTTGGTTCTAAATAAGCCCTCTTACTGCCCTCTTTTAATTGTGGATGTAACTATTTTCTTGTTCCCATTTCAGCCAATTCTAATTTCACATTGATTCCATCCTTAGTTTTTCTTGGTATGTGTAAAAGAGTACTAATCAGGCTCTCATAAGCTTTTTTCCATGTACATCACATCAAGACTATAATCTAATATCAAGATTACACCAATATGGAAGGAAAAAAAAAGGACCTCTGCTTCCAAATGTTCTTCTCACTTACAATCCTCTTACTCTTCCAGAAAACGACATCAATTCTTTCCACCTTTCAATAAACTTCTTCTCCAGTTAAAGGCATTGGAGTCATTCCATACTCTAGTGAGCCATTAAAAAACTTTTTCAATCCACGGTATGCGTAACATCCTAATTTTTAATTTGAGGCATTAAGTAATTGAAATTGGAAGCTTGAGGCTTAAAAATACTAAGATTTATGGTTGGAGATCTTATCTCCAGACCTTATAATTTGTAGTATTGGAATTTGAGTGTTTTTAAGGGTTAAATGATCTTACTTTTAAGTGGTCCCCTTTACATTGAAAAATAGACATATCAAACTTTCTAAAGAGGCCTATTTTGTAATTTTTGAAGATTTATGGAGCTAGTTATGAATTTTTTAAATTGGATCTTTTTGCTTTGTGTTTTTTGCTAGACGTTCGCTATAGCAAACAACACATAATGCTCACTACATCATTTGCTAGACATTTGCTATATGTTTATTATAGCAAACAATACAAAGTATTTATTGTGACGTTCACTAGAAGTGAACGCGTCAAAATCTGCTTTTTAAAATCAAATTTTAGCTACGAAAAACAGAAAGGAAGAGGAAGGGGAACAATTGGCTAAACACTTTGATTTGCATAACTAAATACTTTTGATTAATTGTCTTGATGGGAGCACTTATAGAAGGCCAGGGGCCTTCAGCATTGCATGTGTCATTATTTGAAGTCTTGGCTTTTGATTAATAAAGCTCCATCACATGTTTTGGAACGAGCATGATTATGCTATGAAAGTATTGATTAATGATTTGGGCTAGTGTTGTTAGGGATTAATTCTAAACCCTAAATGTCCAAGGCCTAAGTATGTGGTTTTTTGATTGTTGCGATATTTTATTCAATAAAAGGCGTGTTGTATTTGCAAAACAATGTTAGTTGGGCGGAGCCCATGCTAACACAAAGTGTTTGCGGTTGTAAGTCTATTTCTTTTAATCATGATAGAGGTTAAGGACTATCGTTTTCTATCATGGTTAACTCTCTTTAAAAATGGTTTTGATTACCTTAAAGTGAGCTTTAGAATAACATTTTTTATAGTATGGGTGGAACCAATCAAGAAATCTCCTATGGCTAATGTAAAATGTCTTCCTTCTGTGCTTAAGTTAGTGGAAGTGTGTCTCCACTTCGTATATAGGATATGCTTTATGCCTTTTTATATTGCATCTTGACAAGTTTCTAAAGGTAGGAAAGTCATTTATCATAGTGAAACTCATTATACGCACCTTAAATACTCCTGCTTATGTGCATCAAACACATCCATTGAAACATCCTTCTTTTAACCCCTCAGAATACGCGTTTGAAAGCGTTACGGTCCAAGCGATTCATGAAACAAGCCCGTAGATTGAAACTTGCAATTGGTTCTCGGGTTATTGTTCACTAGTTAAATTTTAGATTTTTGGTCCAATGTAAAAAATAATAACTAATTCTATAAAATTCATATTGAGGTGCTCCAAAATTCTAATTGAATCTCTTTCAATTCTCTATAGGAAAAAGAATATCAAGCTAGACTTATCTCAAGCCAATTTGTATAGTTTAATCCATGAAGATCACTATTCATTTGGTAAATTCTAGAACTTTTAGTTTTCTTAGCTCAAATTTGGAAATTTGTATCTCTTACTATACACATCCAATTAAGGTAATCTACCTATCATTTTAAATCTTGGGATGTGTATAATACGCTGCCAAGGTTCATGGCTTAACTCGTACATTGATAGGTCAAATTGGAGTTGGAAGCTGACTGCTCCAGGACCTACATTTTATCCATTAGATAATTCTTGCTTTAATTCTTTTTATTGTTTTGGCGTGCATAACTTGGATTTATTCTTTTTTATTCATTCTCATACATTTCCATTTATGCCATAAACATTCTAAACAAATACATTGCATCATTGGCATTCATATACATAATTTACACAATAGGAGAATCATACATTAACCAGTAACTTCATTTATTGATATAAATAGTTCTTCACTTTCTTCTCTTTCCTTCTCATACTCTCCTTCATGCAATCATTGTCCATCATACTTGATCTAAATGGTTGGTTAGGGAGAGGTGAGATTTGAGAGAATCTCAGTAGCAAACAATAACCACCCAAACATACATGGCAAGCTTGGCATGTATAACATGCTTGTAACTTAAGATAATGAACATAATGACATGTTTGAAATCATCATGCATTTATCATAAAACACATAGACCTATGGCATAATTCAAACACATTCACAATTACAATACATGAGTTTATAAGATCATATAATATAGAAACATGTCATATATGCAAGCAAATACCAAATACATAAGAGAAAGGTCAAGTTTGCTACCTTATGTCTTTACTTCCTCTTGCTCCCTTTGCTACCAACCATTAAGATTGCTTACCCAACATTTGCCATTCCTTTTTCTTGATGTCTCATGGCCCTAAATGTATCAATACATCATTTTCATTCATTCATTAGAGCCATGGTAATCAACAACATCAACACTTTGTTTTCTTTGAGCTATATTGACTTCTAACTTATGAGCTTGATTTTCAACCTTTCTAAAATTAATTCCGCATACTATTCCCATACAATTTTGCATGTGGAATCCATTTCCAAGCTCAAAATAATCAAAATCAAACTCCTTCCTCATGAACTAGCCTTGAACCAAATATAACTCAAGTTACATAGTCATGAAATTCAATCAATTTCAACATACAGTCACTCGATTCTTGTTCCTTTCAAGCCTTTAAATATTATTCTAACATCAACTTCATCTTCCTCTACTTTTAAGAATTTCGTGCAGCATAACCCCCTAGGGTTTCAAGCTCCCAAAAATCATTAAAATCCATAACCAAGGTCAACAGCAACAAGGGTAATGAAAATTACATTAAGAACCATGAACATACCTTGTTTTAGAGCTTGATCTTGCATGGAACCAGTTGGTCTTTCTTTCTCCCTCTTCCTTCTCTCTCTAGAATCCATTTTGAAAGAGTTTTCCCATAGGTCCATGGCTTGCATGAAAATGAGAGCGGGGAGGGGGTATTTATAGAAAACAAGGCTGAATCTGGGCCGTTGATCTTAAAAATATGTGGCTTAATCTGGACCGTCCATTTTCTCTTTTTACCTTGTGATGAAATGTGTCCTATGAAATCATGCTTACATCATCTTGATGATATCATGTTTGCATCATCAAGCCACATGCCTTTAATCCAACCGTACACATGTCTTGCATCCGACCGTACGCGTGTCTTGCATCTAGCTGCACGTAATACCTTCTTTTCCCATCTAACCATACACTTGTCTCCTCTATATTCCTTCATCATTTTGGCATTAAAATAGGGGGAAATTAATATAAAATTCGTGCAAAATACCACCCTTAGGCATTCCTCCACCTATTTTGCCATTTTGCATCGTATAGGGTATTTTTTAGGGTCCTAACTTACCGGAGACTACTGGGACATGTTCTTGTACCATTTTCTTACCTCAAACAAATCCACATGGCATTATATAACATGCCCAAAGAGAGAGTGATGCTCTTCCCTTGTTCTTCCATTAAATTAATTAAAATAATTAATCAGATTTATTTTGGGGTGATCTTAACTGAATTCTTTTTATCAGTTCACAACTCCGAGAATCTATCTCTGGGTATCAATACTATTTATTCATCATAGGGAATTCTCCTAATTTTTCTTCAGTCCAAAGTCAACCTCTAGACCTTTGACTTTGATTTTTCCCGGATAATATATTACAAGGCTTTAAATTCTATTTTAAAACCTATGATAATTCCTCAAGTATTTTTTTTCATTTTCTTCCAATTATCTGAGTCCTCCCTATACTTTAAATAATTCATTTTTAATAATATTCAAAATCAGTCAAAACCCTAAGAATTTCACAAATTCCTCCTAGGGGCATTTTCATCATTTTTAGCCTCATACAGGCCTCTGAAACTTATTCCTATTTTTCTGGAATTTTTCTAAGCTATTCAGGCCTTAACCCACAATTTTTCATTTTCTGGGTTTTTTGGGCATAATTTTTATTTTTGCCCTTACTAGCCCGAAACTTTACAAAATTACAATTTTGCTCCTGGTTTGGCTTAACCTCAAAATTCACCTCATTGAGGCCTCCAACATAACCTTTGGCCTATATTTATTTCTATTTCTCATTCTTCGGCCTTGGAACTTCATCTAAGCTTTTCTCAGTCCCAGAAAACTTTCCTTTTGCGATCTAGTCCTTGGAAATCTCTCTGTCCTTTTAAGGAATCTCTGGGACCTCTGCTAAAAAGGGTTTGGTAGCCTGCTCATTTCAGCTAATTTTGGTATTTTTAGACCCAAAATTCAGGATGTCACGTCCACGACTTCCTCCCTCAATCAAAGGTGCCAATCTATCAATATTGTTTCTTGGCTGTTTTAGCCCTGAAATCATCATATACAGCATCATATAATTGCGTTTCATGCATAATTAGGAGGTAAGTTGTAAATCACCTACAGAACTGGCCATGCACTATACGTGCCATTTAGAGTACCATAATGATTGATTTCATTTGTATAAAACCCAAGATGAAGGTCTCTTAGCTCACTACTGAAGTCCAGAAACATTTTATCTATTTTCTTCTATTATGGATAATTTGTAGAGTGCCAGAAATATTTTCTATCTGATATTTTCTCATCAAAATGTCATTCAACTTTTTTGCTAAAAAAAATTGTCAATCACCATGGCCGAAGCTTAAGTCGAATACTTTCCTAGTGACAAGTGAAGTAAAGAAGAGGAATTGTTTCATTAATAGAGGATGAGAGGGGTAAGAGTGGTTATGTTATCCTACCCTTGATGGTTCCAACGATGACTACCATGAGATCTTTGGAGAGGGTGAGATGCTGGTGCGTTTGGTGTTATCCTCTCAGAAGACACAATCAGCACTATTATGGCTATGGACGAGTTGGTACTTAGCATGATGGCAGTCACAGTAGCAGTTGGAGAGCAAAATGGCAATGCGCATGGAAACTACAAAGCAAAATGGTTGCCATTGAAAATCTAGATCTGAATGCATACAATGCTACTCATGGAGTTAGGAGGAGTAGAAGCTATCAACAAGTCTTATCATCTGATCACTTATGCGAGTTGAAGTGGGGAAAGAGAGCATTCATGGGTTGGAGAGAGATGCAAAAGGAAGAGAGAAGAGATGGGAAAAAGTAAAAAATAGAAAGAGAGAATTCAGTAAGTGATGTGAGGAGAGAGAATAAAAAAAAGAAAGAACAAAAAATAAAAGGAAGAAAAATTTCACATGGTATTTAAATAAAAATTAAATATTATTTTTATTATTAAAATATAAACATTTTATGCATTTTAATTAAATTAAATTTATTTTTAACTATTATTGGTCTGACTCTGAGTTGACCTCAGCCTAACTTGCTAACCCTTGACCCACTGTCTCAACCAGTTCAATAACCGGTTAAATTTTCAGTACCTTGGGAAATGCCTACAATGTTGTCAAATTATAGCTCAAACAAACAATAAACAACATTTGAAAGAAATTTAAAAGGAAATATCACATTCTTAACCAATATATATATATATATATATATATATATTCAAATACCTTGGCTAAAACAATCTATTCCATAGCTTTCAAAAACTCAATGTGAAGATTAACTCTATATCCTATTCTAACCAAAATTTTCTCCTAGGTATTTTGACAAACACCTTTTGTGCGCAATATATTTAACTACCAACATCCACATGCACTTTAACCTATATATTACATGATAATCATGATTAAAGAAGACATGTTGGTTTCTATTTAAGTTATTATTTCCCTACTATGAGAGAATAATTATCCAACTCACCAATTTATTCAATCTAACCTTTATTCTTAGCTTAAATACATAGCTCATACACAGTCATTTCATCAAACACCTAAAGTGCAAAAATTAATCTCAAAAATTAATCTTTCATCATAATTCATTGCTACTAATTCTAACAAGTTAGATAGTAACAAATAAACCAGCAGCTACACCATTCAATCTCAAATTCATAGCTTATACCCATAGTATTTCATCAAACATTTAAAGTGCAACAATAACATCTCCATAATCCACTCTTAATCATAATGCATAAGTATTTTCTAAAAAATCCAGGAGCATCAAGACAAGTTATAAACCATCAACCACTATACCCAAATAGGATTACTACTCACCTATATGAAAGAGAAGTGAAGCACAAAATAGAAGATTCTTCCAAGAGCACCCACGATGATTCACGACAAGAAGGAAACAAGGGAAGAATGAGGCCCATGAGATGGAAGACCAAACCCACAAGCCATAGAACCATAAGAGCTACAGCCACAAGTGAACCAACGACGTCAGGAGAAGGAGAAGTAAACCCACGGCAAACAAGGACGGCGAGCAAGAAAGTGAAAATGAGAAAGCGAGGACAGCAAGCAAGACGGTGAAAATGAGAGAGTAAGGACGGCGAGCAAGATGCGGCAAGTTACAGATTTAAAGGAAAGAAGAAACGGATAGAGAAAATGTGAGAAGAGAAAAGGGCGAATGATGCGATTTGAAGAAGAAAAGTGAAATAAAGATGCGAAAGAAGGAAGCTGAAATTTTTGTAAATAAAAGGCCTCATACTCGTCTGTTTGGGCTAACTAGATGAGTATGGGGACTTATGCTCATTTGGTATGGAAGACTAGATGAGTATATGAGGCATATACTCATATGGTTTGTTTGGCCAGAGAAGTATAGATACTCGTCTGTTAGGTTAAACCAAACAAACATGTGACCTTTTTCTCCTATGTTTTTAAAGTTAGAAGAAAATAAGGGGTGAAAATGGACCATTTTTATAGTAGTGTCACTTCAAATACTAAGTTTGTTTTGCTCTTATATGCTTTGAAAGTTTATTTTCATGGAAAAAATATCCTGGTTGTTATCTGCCGTTAACTTTGACCTTTAAACTATGTGGTTTGATTGGTGTATGTAATGATCAAATTTAATGATGCATAATGGTTCAAGGAAAAAATGCTATGAAATACAACTTCTAAGGCATATAAGAGGGGGAAAAATTCTAAGTGCTAGGTGCTCCTTTATGAATACTTTCAGAGTATTTAAACACCTTATCCCTATTTAATTTTACTAAATATGTATATTACATATGTATTAAATACAATTACATATAATGAATATATGTATATTATATATTAAATAGAATTATATATATTTTTGCATATAAACTTGAGGCAGGCCAGAATGGGCAAAGCGACATGCTTTGCCTAATGCTCAGTCCTGCTTGACATTTGGCCTGGCCCAAAAATGCCCAACTATTTTTTAAGCTCCCTTTTTAGGGTCGGGCTGGGCATAACTTTAGCTAGCTCGGGTGGGCAATGTGGGCTTTTGGGTTTCACTTCCAATGCATGTGATTAATATGGGTATTTTAGGAAAGTTGTCATGTCCATTTATTACAAATACTTAATTTAACGAATTTTTTTAATATCCGCAAATTAGTTATCTAGCTCTTATATTAAACAGTAGAAGTTGTATAAAATATTAAGAGGAAAATTTATATTCCTTCCTAAGACTTTTAACGACAATATTTTATTAACGATGAATGTGATTTTTTTTTTTGGTTAATATATAGATCGGAGAAAGTATGTCTTATTTCCACTGGCTAATCAGATGTTCAGGCTCTGCCAACGACCAAGCTGAATCTGTGGTCTACGTTTCATTATTCGCATTCTTATGTCCGAAAAATGATGGCGACAATAATAACCAATAAGGCAAATATATGTGGCCTCCCTTAAATCATTAGCCATGAACAAGAATTGAATGAGCTATGCAAGAAACCTTGCTATTTATACTAATATATAGTATGATCTCCCTTAAATAGTTTCTCTGATCCCAAATACAAGTCATAGTTATTTATATTGCGTCACACAAATTAATAAAGTTAATTAGCTATTGAAATTATTTGTCTTGCTTCAAATCAAAATCTTTTTCAAGGCTCACCTAATATATTTGATATAATAATGTATATCATTCCAATATAGGCATTATAATTAGAACATTTAATTTGTTGGGGGCGGGGGATAATTAAGCATTTTATGATATTAGATAGGAGTTAAAGAAACCGACCTGTTTATTTGACTTTGAAGATATATATATTCCTTACTGTTCTAAATATAATGTTCATTTGAAGATTTTGGTTTAGTTTTAAATACACTCCTCTAAACCTAAATGTATGAACTATTTGGAAGTTACTTTTAGTTTTGATTATAATACTTCAATCCATTTTATTTTTAATATTTGTTATTTTTCTTTCACTAATTTATCAAACTCATAAACTAATATATATAATCTAATATTACAGAGGGATATTTTAGAGAGATCATATTATATTTATTATAATTAAGTAATTTATTTAGATGTTTTAATCTTCCTAAATTAGTTAAGTAGTTCTTATATTAAAGATTAGAGGAGTAATCCTATTCTTCTTGTCTCATATGTTAAATTTTTCTTTCCAATAATACCCAGATTTATTAGGACATTTTTGTCCCTACAATTTTAATAATTAAAGAAAAGTATATTTCTTTAAAAAAAATTAGTATTATAAATTCTCTACATGTTAATTATAAATAACTAACCCACTTTTTGCGGAATTTCATGAATTAATTATAAGACAACCTTATATTTAGGATTAGTTTTTAAGGAAATTAAAATTGCTGTGAGCTAAAATGAAAGTGGTTTTACCTTACAAATAACTAACTTACCCAACTTCAGAGTGTTTGTATTAACTTTTTCAAAGTAATTTTTATGATTTCAAGATAAGTATATGAGAAAAATTTTGTTTCAACTTACTTAAAAATATGTTTTTAAGTGGTTTTGATACTTTCCAAACAGAAACAACACAACTCAAAGGATTCAAGTGGTGACAACCCACCATCTGGCCATCTTGGGAGAAACCATATTGCTAATTAGGATTTTAGGTCAAAAAGAGCCAAGCTAGTATCTGGACCTGGCATAATATACCTATGTACTTGTCGTGTAATAATCCATCACTTTCAATAGAAAGAAATAAAGAGGGTGATAGAGATAAAATGTCCACAATCAATTGAGATTATCCCACACCTTCTTAAGTATAATGCTTAAAGTTAATTTTAAGGTTGTTTAGGGTCATCATTTTTGTCCTATAAATATTTATGAAGGAGTTGTTGAGATCGAGTTCCTTTTTTTTTTTTTTGTGAGCTTAATGTTGCATAGGGAGTGTCAGAAAAGGAGCAATATCGTACTTTCCGTTAAATATACACTAGCTTTGTAACAAAAATGGTGACTTGCTCATTTTTTTTAAGGATGAAGAGACAAATTTATTTATTATAATAAAAAAAAACACTACACACCATAATAAAATGTTGTGTGTAAAAATATACATAGACATTTTTAAAGGGGGTAAAATTACCATCTCTATTAATTCTCCCAAACTTTCATTACCTTCCATTTTTGTGGGTCCCACCTGTTGCCAACTGTCACATGCTTATATCTAAGTCAATATCAGCTCACCCTCACCTTTTCTCTCTTTCCCTCTCCTCCTAACATGTGACCCCTCCTGCTACCAATGCACCAACCAGTGGAAGAGCTCAGCTTCCATCTACTCACCGGCCTAAGTTGGGTCGACTTCACCTTCTTCAGTCCCTTCTTGTTCTCCGGTGCGGTGGGGAACCATCGTGTCAATTTTTGGCAATTTTTTCGGCGGATTTTGGGGAAGTTGTCTTGAACCGGTGTTGATAAAATGACCTATATGATTGATTTGGGTTTGAGCTTATGAGAGAGATTGAAGTCGGTAAGAATGACATGGTCAGACTGCAGAATGAGGACTGTTCCTCCTGAACTTCACTTGGGTGCTCCACAAAAATGGCTGCGATCAACGAAGCAACGCCGGCAAATCTGGTTGTTAATGGAGTGAGGATTGAGCTTTCTAAGCTTGGCTCCTCAACTACTTTGCTTGAATTCCTCCATTGTCAGATCCGCTTCAAGAGTGTTAAGCTCGGTTGTGGTGAAGGTCAGCTTTTTTGCTCCCCTATGTATTTCGAAGTTTATCAGGTTTGTGTTCATTGTTCATTGTTACACATCTCAAGCGATGATTATTCGTTAATGTGATACTAGTAATATTCATATTCCAGTCTCTCTCTGTATTCTCACTCCAGTGTGGATTCTGATTCAAGAAGTTCTAACTTTAATCTATTCGTAGTCTCCAGTCTGTACAGGAGGCACTTGCAGAAGGTCTGTCCATCCTCATTTCTCTGATGCTTCAACGGTGCATATTGGGTAATTAGGAGAGAGCGTGGAAGGATAGGAAGAGGAGAGAGCGAAGATAGAGGAAGGGTGAGGGGGAGAGAGATTGGCAAAGGTAAGAGAGAGCATAGACAAAGTGAGACCCATAAAAATGAAAAGTAATGGAAGTTGGGGAGAATTAATGGAGATAATATTTTTGTCCTGCTTTGAAATGTCCATGTGTATTTTTGTATATAATATTTTATTATGGTGTCTAGTACTTTTTTTTTTTAATATTACAATAGGTAAATTTGTTTCTTCACTTTTTTTTTAATGCTTTTGAGACGACATTGAGCCAAGTTTTTTTTTGGATAACCACAGGTCTTTCATAAATACTTTCAAAGCAAAAATAATCCTTAACTATTAATTCCATGACACTTGCATGAAACTAAATAATTATATATATATATGGTAACACACACATCAAAAATGTTTTATAAATGAATGTTACTTTTTAATTAATCAGATTAATATGTATCGCTTGATGGTTTTGTTGGGAATTAATAATATCTGACTCCGAAGGACATTAATCCATGACATATACTCCGAAAAGCAACAAATTTATGTTTGGTAGTTTCATTTTGCCGCATAAAATTAAAAGGTAAGATGAAGTATAAATTGCATACAGATTTTTTTTTTTTTTTTATGAAAGAGACATAATACTCTCCTAATTAGGCTGTAGTTTTAGATTGCATCCACCTGCACATTCGTTATTTGAATATAAAAGTAGTTCTTTAACAAAATACAAAATATTAATACGTCCCCACTAATTCAAGGTCCTTGTTCTGCCGTTGACCAAGTATGACCTCTTTTTTCGATTTTATGCGCATTCTGATCTCCAAAATAATGGCAACAACAAGTAAGAAACCAGCAGTTGCTCCATAGCCAGCAAACCATTTTGATCCTTCTGCTCCCAAACTAAGTCCGTAGAAAGAGTTAACTAATGCAAAAATCAATGAGATCCTTCCAAGGTTATGATGGTAATAATTCCAATATTTTCTTAATAAACTTGATTCCTTTCTTGGTCGTAATACCAAAGATATAACCTGTGAAACAAGATTAACATTAAATTAATCATTAGTCACGTTCACATTAATTAATCCTAACAAGACATGCAACAAATAGTAATATTTATGTTAGTTTTAAATCTAAGATCTCAATCCAATTTATCTTTTAAATTTATAACTTTTTCTATTGATTGCGCATGTTATAAGGGGGTTTTTTCAAGAAATAATATTCATCAATGCAAATGATTTAAAATTGGCACTTTAGGAAATCAACACACGTTTTTTTTTCCAAATACTTGTAACTTAACTAATTATTTAGCTGTCATAGTAAATAAAATATTTTCCTGAAGAATAAAATATTATAGTTGATTGTCTAATATATTTGTCTCACTGAAAGAACACCCACTGTGAAACTGCTATAAACTGCCTTTCCCACTGCCTTGTATATAACCATTTTAATATTTTATAACACATCCCGTCTGCCCAAATTATATTAAAAAAAATCTTTTTAAAGGTTGTGGTGTCTTGTTGTATAATTTTTAAACCAAAATTCAACGCTAATTAACGTGTTTTTTTTATTTTTGAATGTATCCTAAACAATGCATAAAAAATACTTGACCCACCTGATAAACTCATGAACAACTTTTTCTGTGTAGAAAGTTGAAAAGAATTAAATTATAGGGCATAGATTACTAAGGGCATAAGTGAAAAGGTAGAATCAATTTTTAGATACACCAACTAATTTTAATTAATTGTTTTTTTACTAAGTGTAATTGAGTTAGATAATTAATGAAATATTTTTGGTATGACCTAGTATCATATCTCGAGCATAAGTAAGCAGAAGTCAGAGACAAACTTGGAGGCATCCAAGGACGAGAATGAGAATTCCAATGTTTTTGTGATGAGTAAGGTAGAATCTCTGAGTTAAGACAAATCCACATATTATTCCAACGACGCCAGCAAGGAAGGCAAGTGTTTGGATAGAAGCATGCAAATAAAACCAAAGTGGGTCCCACTGCCTGCAGTATCGAGCAATTATGGATCCTATCATCATAAGCAGACTCCATCCTATCATATTTAACCATCCATGGCTTCTTCTTAGCATTGTTGAAGATACTAAGGTCACTTTACCTGTTGCAAGAAGACACAGTACTAATCAATTAAGGAATAAAATTAAGGAATTTAAAGCAGTATCGGAAATTAATGAGAAGGGAGAAAGTGAGAGAGATGATAGAGGGAGCGTGTAGAGGACAAAATTGTCAAAACGTCGAACAATTGAGCACAAAATGGGCTAAAAATATAATTGTATAGAAGGCGGATACAAAAACTCCTGTTGTCCTACTTGTAACGGAGAGAAAATACTTTTTTTTTCCTTTTAATATGAGCAAGTCACCTCATTGAATTTATTATATGAATGTATAATTTTACCCCATTTTATTATTATGTGGATTATATTATTTCCTTAAAAAGTGTGTGTATGTGTGTGTATATTATATTAAATATAGGGATAAAACTAAAAAAATTATGAAATTTCAAGACAGATCTAATGAGGTTTATGGCACGTTTGATTTATGATGCTCATAAATTTATCAATTAAGGGGAGTAAGAGGAGATGATAATAAAAAAATTAATATATAAAGTGGGGTAATGTATTGGCACATTTTCATTGGAGCACAGTACGCATTGATATGATAAGACCTCAAAATTTCCGAAACTCAATGCAAGTTAGTGATTATGACTCCTCCATCACCTCTACTTTTCCACCAAGGTCATATGCCTCATCTGATTTTCTTTGCTTCACCAAATAATTACTCCTTCACATTATAGGCATTTAAGGAATTTTAGTTTCAAATGCATAGTTTGAAATTTCACCCTAGAAAGCTCTCTGCTTTCGTGATGGCTAGTATGCACTACAAAAAAATTGACTTTCAGCGGCGACAAAAGTCGCCGCTGAAAGTACAAAAGTCGCCGCCAAAAGTTTTTTGCGGCGACAAGTCGCTGCTGAAAAGTCGTTGCCGTAGCAGCCGTGGCTGAAAACTTTCAGTGGCGACTAAAAAGGTCGCCGTTAAAAGATACTTTCAGCGGCGACTTTTAAAAGTTTCAGCAGCGACAAATGTCGCCGCCGAAAACACTTTCGGCGGCGACATTTGTCGCCGCTGAAAAGCCTTTCAGCGGCGACAAAAAAGTCGCCGCCGAAAGGGTTTCAGCGGCGACTTTTTTGTCACCGGTGAAAGGCTTTTCAGCGGCGACAAATGTCGCCGCCGAAAGTGTTTTCTGCGGCGACTTTTTGTCGCCGCTGAAAGTAATGCCTAAGAAGAATTGGCTTTACCAATGCCACGTCATCACCGCCGGTGCCACGTCATCGTCTCCGGCCGCACGTCATCGCCATCGGCGGCCACGTCATCACCGCCGACCGCCACATCATCACTAGCCACCTCCACGTCATTGCCACGTCACTCCTCCTCGCCACGTCATCGTCTAAATATTTTCATCTTAAATGTGTCTTCTTCCAGGTTCGCAC
Source organism: Neltuma alba (assembly GCF_004799145.2). Lineage (NCBI taxonomy): Eukaryota > Viridiplantae > Streptophyta > Magnoliopsida > Fabales > Fabaceae > Neltuma > Neltuma alba. The sequence goes on from NW_021632557.1 coordinate 33,598, forward strand.
TCGTGACCGCCTCCCTTCGTGTCCAACCTTCTTGCCGCTGAGCCAGATTGAATTTGTTTATTAATATTGTAAAATAAAATATATATTATTATATTATACTTTCAGCGGCAACAAAAAAAGTCGCCGCTGAAGGTCCACTTTCGGCGGCGACAAAAAAAGTCGCCGCTGAAGGTCCATTTTCAGCAATTTGTTTATTAATATTGTAAAATAAAATATATATTATTATATTATACTTTCAGCGGCGACAAAAAAAGTCGCCGCTGAAGGTCCATTTCGGCAATTTGTTTATTAATATTGTAAAATAAAATATATATTATTATATTATACTTTCAGCGGCGACAAAAAAAGTCGCTGCTGAAAGTCCACTTTCGGCGGCGACAAAAAAAGTCGCCGCTGAAGGTCCACTTTCGGCGGCGACACTTTTGTCGCCGCTGAAGGTCCACTTTCGGTGGCGACAAAAAAGTCGCCGCTGAAGGTCCATTTTCGGCAATTTGTTTATTAATATTGTAAAATAAAATATATATATTATATTATACTTTCGGCGGCGACAAAAAAAGTCGCCGCTGAAGGTCCATTTTTGGCAATTTGTTTATTAATATTGTAAAATAAAATATATATTATTATATTATACTTTCAGCGGCGACAAAAAAAGTCGCCGCTGAAGGTCCACTTTCAGCGGCGACACTTTTGTCGCCGCTGAAGGTCCACTTTCGGCGGCAACAAAAAAGTCGCCGCTGAAGGTCCATTTTCGGCAATTTGTTTATTAATATTGTAAAATAAAATATATATTATTATATTATACTTTCAGCGGCGACAAAAAAAGTCGCCGCTGAAGGTCCATTTTCGGCAATTTGTTTATTAATATTGTAAAATAAAATATATATTATTATATTATACTTTCAGCGGCGACAAAAAAAGTCGCCACTGAAAGTCTACTTTCGGCGGCGACAAAAAAAGTCGCCGCTGAAGGTCCACTTTCGGCAATTTGTTTATTAATATTGTAAAATAAAATATATATTATTATATTATACTTTCAGCGGCGACAAAAAAAGTCGCCGCTGAAAGTCCACTTTTGGCGGCGATAAAAAAAGTCGCCGCTGAAGGTCCACTTTCAGCGGCGACACTTTTGTCGCCGCTGAAGGTCCACTTTCAGCGGCGACACTTTTGTCGCCGCTGAAAGTCTTGGTTTCAATGGCGAACTTTCAGCGGCGACTAGAAAAGTCGCCGCTGAAAGTCCACTTTCGGCGGCGACACTTTTGTCGCCGCTAAAAGTTTTGGTTTCAGCGGCGACTTTTTGGTGTCGCCGCCGAAAGTGGACTTTTAGCGGCGACTTTTGTTGTCGCCGCCGAAAGTCGTCGCCTAAAGTCTATTTTTTTGTAGTGATGGGAGGAACTGGGGAGTTTCCGAAGCTGGCAATGCCAACAAGAAGAAAGAAGAGCTTTATTATTTTGTTTCTCTTACTCATACGCTGCACTCTTTTCATTGTTCAAGTACTCTCTCTTTTTCTCTTTGTCCCTTTCTCACTCATGCTCCCTCTACCCCCTCTACTCCCAACTCAACCAAGAAAAAATAATTAACCCGGATTAACCCCCTCCATCTGGGGCTTATCTAAGTTACTGCCAGTTTATCTCATTTAATTTGGGTTGTTTCGGTTTGCCATAGTCTTAGTTTAGAAGCAAAATCAGATCAGACCACTAACTAGTTAATTGGTTTCCAGTTTAAACCAGTCGGCTTGTGTTATATTAAAATTATAAGTGGTTATTAGTTAGTTGTACAGCTATCAATATTTGTTTCCTAGACTAGCCATTAGACTTGTGGGAGACTAACATATGAATAGGAGATATCTAAATGTACCTTTCATGTTTTTGCTATTCAAAATAAAATTCAGTTTCCAAGTTTCTGCTCTCTCTTGATCTCTTTGTTCTTCTCTCTTCCTCCTCTTTTTTCTCCTTTCTTTCTCCTGTTGCATATTAGTGGTATCAGAGTCAAGTTTGGGAAAGTGTTTCAATAGACTTTATTAAAGGTTTGCAAAGTTCTGGAAATAAAGAGGTTATATGGTTTATAGTGTATAGGATGACTAAATATGCCCACTTTATAGCTCTCGCCCATCTCTATTTATAGCATTTACACTTGCTTACTGTTTTCTTGATCAAGGGTACAAGCTTCACGGTTCATCGGTAGAGATTATTAGCGATCAAGATTCAATCTTCACCAGCAATTTCTGGAGGGAGTTTCTTAAAGTTTTGAAAGTTGATCAAAAGCTCACTTCCACTAAAGAAGTTTTAAATCATTGTTTGGAGTCCTATCTTAGATGCATGTGTTGGGAGAACCCTAGGGGGTGAAGTTCTTGGTTATCACTAGCTAGCAGAGTGGTGGTATAACACTAATTTTCGTACCTCCACTAAGGCTACTCCTTATGGACTCTTATATAGACAAAACCCTCCAAGTTACACTCCCTATATTTCTAGATCTGTTATTGTTCAAGCTATTCACAGGACTTTTGAAGCTAGGGAGAAAATGATCGCTGTTTTAAGCATCATCTTCGCAAGTCAGCTAATACTATGAAACAAAAGGCTGAACCAAAGAGGTTTGATGGAGAATTTCAAGAGCGTCAATGGGTATTTATGAAATTATAGCCATATAGACAAATTTCAGTTGCAACAAGGAGTCACAAAAGCCAGCTCTAAGTTTTTTTGGACTCTACAGATTTTTAAAAAGAGTATTCTACATTCCATGTTTCAATGTTGAAGCTTTGTCCTGACCCCAAGTTCGAAGCAAAGACATCCCCTACTTGATTGGCTAGTTGTTACTACAACTCTTTATCCTGAGAAGATTTTAAATAAAAGTTTTGGGAGAGAGAAGAGGATTATTACTGAAATTCTTGTTCAATGGAGAGGGTTACCTGACGAGGAATTTACCTGATCGTCTTTATACAGTTTTTAGAAGCAATTTTCAGACTTCCAAGTCAATGATCCTTGAGGGCAAGGATCTTTTGAAGGGGGCATTGTTATGTTAAAACTATAAGTGATCGTTAGTTAGTCGTACAACTATTAATATTTTTTTTAATTATTAATTTGTTTCCTAGATCAAACTATAGCTGTTAGACTTGTCAAAGACTAACCTATAAATAGGAGACATATAAATCATTTTGTACCTATCATGATTTTGCCATTCAGTGAATGAAATTCAGTTTGTATCTCTCTGCTCTCAATCTCTTGATCTCTCTATCCGTCTCTCTTCCTTCTCTCCCCCCCCCCCCTCTCTTTCTCTTCTTAGCTATCAATCCAATCCGGTTTTTTTAATCATTAATTTTGACTCTATTAATTTAGGCGTTTGGTTGGAACAGTAAACCAATCTAACGCAATCCTCATTACAATTGATGCAACAAATCAAGTAGTCCCCATTACGTAGTTTTGACTATATAATTTAGATTCCAACCTACATGTATACCATGATAGAGCAAGTTAAAAAAATCATCTTACATTTATTTTTATTTTTTTTTGGATAAAATATAGGGTTAATATAATTTTTAGTTCCTTAATTTTGTCCTTATTTTGATTTTGATCCTTTAAGTTTCAAACCATAGATTTTGAAATCTCAGATTTCTTTCCATTTAAAGCTTTGGTTCCTATAATTTAACAAAAACCTGGATCCTTTTTTATGGTTTGAAACTTGAGAGACTACAATCACAATTAAGAGATTAAAGATTATATTAATCCTAAAATAAGAATTTCATTCCATGAAGCCAATGTCCCATTAAAGTTTTTGAAACATATTGGAAGTAGCACAAAATTAAATAGGATAAGAAGAGTATACACACACACTAACCTGTATTATAATTGATCTTGAGGACATTGTAATCACGGTGTTTGGTGAGGAAGTAGCTGGGAGCAGAAGGGAATGAGTTTTTAGGTCCAATGGCCAATATTAGATATGGAGCTGCATTCACTGGACTTTCATTATACACAAAAGCTACAGGTTGAGACGCGGGATCGATGGGTTCGGTATTAGGTACACCAAAAGGGGTCACCTGGTCAGCTGTTTTGCCGCTCAAGCGGTACGCTAGGGTTTGGATTTTGCCGTCGTCCACCCACGCCGCGAAGGCGTCGGAACCCACCATTCCGCCGTCATCAGAGAACCCTATTGCTACATATGCGCCTATGTCTGCTGGGAATGAGAACACCAAGTTTATTGTGTTTGCTGAAGCCTTCGCATACTGTTCAACATTCAAATTGATTAATGCATGAAGGAAAATATTTATGTCAAATTTTTTATATCTATTTTGTCAGGTTTTCTAATCATACACGTGGACATGTGTCCTATTTTTTTTCTATGGGAGTTTAAAAATGAATGATGATATTTCAAAAATAAAACAAATAGCCATATGTGATTGAAGAACTTGAAATAATGAATATTACTTGAAGTATATAGTATTTGTGACTTGCGAATAATATGATTTTATAGTAAGTATATACGTTGATATAGATGGGAGAACACACATATATAAATTATTGATCTTGAATGGTATAATTCATTTTTGACTCTCAATGCACGTATACCACACTAGCTTCGAAAAGAAAATCTAAATGGATTAACTAGAATCTCTGTAACAATATAATTTTTTTTTTACCCGGATAACAACATAATTTGTGCATGAAAAGTAATTTATTGATTCCCATGTTAATCCATGACCCACACTAGTTCTCTAGCTAGAAGGGGGAAAAAAACGGAATATAGTTAGAGTAGAAGAGTCAAGTAAAACCCCCTCCCCTCTTTTCAATCCTTGACATATCGAAGTGAAATTTTCAGAAAAGATATTTTTTAGATATCTGTCTTTCTCCAAGATAAATCGGACTAATATTGGGGGGGGGGATTAAATTTCTCTAAAAAACATATTAATTTATAAAACTCTATAACTTAATTATATCATAAGTTTGAATGGAGAATATATACAAAAGAACTTACTCTGAGAAGAAAATTGTGAGTGGGCCAAACACGAACACAGCGAAGTGAAGTTGTATCAAAGGGAATAGTGAGCCTATCATCTACTTGTAGAGAACAAGAGTCTTGAGATCTCACAAGGCTTAACGATGAACTACAGAAAATAATGATAGTGAACAAAACAGAGCAAAGAAATGAAGGCTTCATAGCTGTATAATAAGCAAGCAAGCGTGTTATCATGGACTTTCAAATAGAAAAGACACTAATATCATCGTTCAGCTTCAGTTTAGTTTTATAGATAAAACGAGACAGGAATTATCCTCGGAGTTTACGATATCAACCTGGTTGCTCAATGCGTTTGCATTATATTATAAATCCAATCTTATATTCGAAACCAAGGAAGCTAAAGGGTCCATTTGTTCAACTCCAAGAAGGCACACACATACACTATTTATAAGGTGTTAGCAAATATATATATATATATATTCATCTTGATCATATAAATTACTTTTGATATGTTTTATCGGAAATAAGAAAACTTCTGAACTTCATTTATTCTATCTTAAAATTTAATTAGTTTTTCTACTTTACTTCTATTCAATATATACATTTTTCAAAAGAGTAACAATCTACATAATAATAAATGAAGCATAAAAAAGAATATTTATATTAAAAATTTAATGAAACGGCCTATAAATACAACAAAATTTCTTTCTCTTTCTTATAGTAAATAGAATTAGAGGAATATACATATAATAAGTGTGTATTTAGGGTAATACTGACTTTGATAAGTTCTACACAACTGAATTACGTAGATAAAAAAATCGGTTAAAAATAATTAATATTTTAGGCATCCTTTAAATGCATTTGGTAAATAGAATTATATATGCTTGCTCTAATTAAAAACTGTATCTTATATATATAACAAAAGGAATAACATTAGGCGGAGTCATTAGTTAGGGATAGCGTGTTTCCAGTTTTGGGCTCGGAGGAGCCATGCCCTAGAAATTGGAGTCCCCTGGTTCAACTCTAAAATTAACGATGTCTTTATTTTTTTGTTCATAAACGACGTATGCTTAAGACATGTTCTTTTGTTTGATTATATTTGGCTTTAATAATGCAATGACGAATAGGATAGAAAAATAATCAAAGACGAACTTTTTAAAAGTGAAAATAAAAACAAATACGTAGCTTATTGTATTTCTATTGTGAGAACACATAAATTTATTGGCAAATTCAACATCATCGTTCGCAACTAATCTAAAGTCTCCTTTTGTATTAGTTTGATGACGACAATTCAACTAAAACCTCATTATCCAGTTGACCCAGATGACATAAATTATTATAAATTAATTTTGTATTATTAATATATAGTTGAGAAAAGTCTATAGACTTCGCGAAAAAATTTATTTCCAATAAATTATTTTCTATAAAAGATAAATCCGAATTCGGAAGCAAAACTTCCAACATTCACTTTTTTTCGATATGCTTTTGCATTATGCCTTTTTAATAATTTTCTATTAGTGTGGAGGGATGTGATTGTATTATTACTTAATACTCCTCCTGTATTTAATATAAGATCCATTAAACGAATTTGATTAGATTAAGAAAGTTAGATAAGCCAGTTAATTATAAAAAAAATATAACATGTTTTTTTAAACACCATAATCATCTTTTTTAATATCCTTCTTCCCTCTCCTGCTTGATTGTGGTTGAGAAAATATCCATAAAGGTAATTTAAGAAAAATTAATAAATATGAAAATAAGTCTTACATTTAGAATCAAAATCAACTCAATAATTATATTAAGGACTGGAGGAATAGTTGATCATAATTTGCTGGCCAAAATTTGGCTCAAGTTGTTATCACCTTGTGGTCTGCTCCTCTCTGCCAAATCATTAACAAATTCACATGTGTCTTCAGCTCCTCGCTTCAGAATATGTTCGACTATTTCAAGGCTCTAAAATATTTTCCATTGTCTGTATGTGTGTGTATACATAATTCTAACAGCGTAATATTTACCATTCGTTTTCTTTTATAGAACAGATAGGAAATGGCATCAAAGATGCAAAATCATATAAAAAGTTTGACTTTTCCTAACTGAGTAGTTAGCAGTACATTACCTCTCCTCCTTGATATAAGACCTAATCGATTAATTTGAAAAATTAAGAAAGTTATTAAATTATTTTAAGCTATTTATATATATTATTTTTCTCTAAACTCATTTGCCCTGCTTATAAATTGATATATAATCTAATGTTTAGTATAAGTATTTTAAAGAGATCATATGTAACATATGCTATAATTAATTAATTTAGTAACTTTCTTATTCTCTCCAAATTAATCAATTGGATCTTATATTAAAGAGAGTGAAGGTCGTAATTAAATTAGGCTTGAACTTTTTCTTATATCAAGATTCCAACAAAGATCTAAATAAACCATAAGCAGTACGATGGCCAAAAAAAAAAAAAAGCGTCATGCATGAAGGAGTTCAGCTATGATTAGGGGGGGTTTATCACTCAATTTCTTGGGAAAAGAAAAACTTTTAAATAATCACATTTTAGAATTACTTACAAGCACGTT
>NW_021632558.1:0-36079 GCF_004799145.2 Neltuma alba
TACTGATGAAAAATTGAGGCACTGATTCTGATAGGCTTAACCTTGGTACTTTACTGTCTTAGACCTTTCTTGATCTATCTTTAGTCGAGTCTTTTCAATTTACATTCTTGACTCTAGCCTTATCTTAAGGATCTGCCCATCAATACTCAGTTTGTCTTTATATCACATGGGGTTCTTCCTGTATCTAGAGCTAGCCAGAATGTCTCTTTTTCAGTCTTATGACTTTAATCCTTCTAACTTTGGCTTTCCTCTATTAATTAGAAGGCAATTGAGCCCAGCCTAATCAATGATAAGGTTGTTTGGAAGGAAGTCATGGGTATTCTCTCAGTACTAGTTTACAATCAAAGGAGGTTTCCATATTTGTAACCCATCCCTGGTCTTTATCTTCCCAAAGAGGTTTTATACTTTTACTTTTATGGCTTAGCCACTTCCTTTAGGCTCGATTTATTGTGACCTCCGAGCTACTACATTCTACCATAAGCCTCTTCAGGATCCACTATAACCTTAGAATACTATCATTAATTTGAGCTACATTAAGATTTCTGGGAGACTTTAAATCATAGGACTAAGTCAAGTCACGTCCACTCAGTTGGTCACCTAATTGATAATTTTCCAAAACTGTTCCAAGAACCAATACCATTCTCTTAAGCCTCATGTCAATTCCCTAAGCCACCTAATTGCCTCTTTAGGTACCTAAGTCAATTTGCTTTAGGAGTTCTCTTACTCCTCCAGCCGCTCTTACCGTCTCTTACTATTTTAGAACGGTACAGAGAGAGGACTTATACAACTTCTCTTTTCTCTACTTTACTTTTCAGTATGAGCATACTGTTAGGATTAAGGTTTTGATGATAACAAAGTATGTTGATCAATCATCTGATCGATCAAGGACTTATCGATAAGCTGATAGATAATATCTCTGTTCAATCAAGTAACTTAGTAGAAACTTTGATCAATAACTTGCTAGATAATGTGTTGATCAATTAATTGATCGATCATTGTTACCTTAGTTGTGTATGAAAGTCTGGAGTAAATTATCGATCACTTGAACAATAATCAGGATGATCGAACATTTGTCGGATAAAGGGATATAAATCTGATGGGCAATTATCGATCACATGATCAATAAATAGATTATCGATAAGAATACAGATAAATGGTAATGCACTCTACTCATTCTATGTTTTGCTTTAGTCACCATTTTTCGGTCACCTTATCGATCAGTCATTTATCGATAATATAATTGAACATTGCTTCATAACACTCTCTATGTAGGTACTTATTTCAGTAGCTTATCGATCACCTGATCGATCAGCTAATTATCGATCACATGAATGATCATCAGTACATCGATCTTATTTTATGGTTCTTCGATCACCGGATCGATAATCAGATTATCGATAATATGATCGATCATCACACTTACATGCCTACCTTGTTTTTCACATAACGTGATCGATAAATCAGTTCTTTGACTTTACAGGATTAAACACATCATATTAACTTATCATTATTAACTATACTTGATCGATCATTCATTAATTGATCACCTATTTGATCAACCTACATAGTTTGTGTTTTCATTGAATATACTTTTGCTTATTGTTTATCGATAAGGTTATCCATCATCTATTTATCGATAATGTGTTCGAAAATTATTGCTTTAAAATCCATTTCTATAACACCGTGTTTATCGATAACCTGATCGATCAACAAGTGCTCAATCACTTGTTCGATCATGAAGCAATTTCAGTTAAAACTTCAACCAGTCATGATGTTTCTCAAAATTTATCATCTATTTCATTCGAGCTTTTCTCAGCCTTCATGATTGTCTTAATTCTCTATTTAAAGAGATTTAAAACCAAAAGTGACCTTGATCTTCTTTTTCTCTGCATAACAATATGATGTCACTATTTCCTTTTACCGATCACTTGATCGATAAATCATTAATCCATCACTTGATCGATAAACTTAGTTATCTGGTTCAAAAGCTCTTATTCTAAATAATCGATAACCTGATCGATCAACCAGTAATCGATCACTACTTTGATCAAGCACGATCAGTTTTTGCTTAGCACATTTAACAACTGATTGATTCTACCTGTAAACTATGAATGTTCATTTTATCATTTGTTCAGTTTCGCTTTTGATCTTACTCTGCAAAGAAAAACTTATTGAATCAATGTATTATTGCAGATTATAAAGAAAAACCGAATGGCTTTCCAACAGTTGTCTAAGTAGCCTGTAACCTACCTTGCCAGAAGCATTAATGGTGAAAACCATTGCAACTGGGAAACACGCAACCAAACTCTCAACGACTAGAAGCTCTTCCGTCTAACGGTTACTAAACTACTTCAACTATAAAAGGCGCGAAGAAGCGTTAAATGAACAGATTGAATATGTGAGCTACCCTCTAGGATCATTTACTGATACATTCAATACTCTATTCTTCCATTTACCGAGCTTCAGTTATTATCATTTATTCACCCTGTAAGAGAGTTTATATTTCTCATCATTAATCACGTCTTGTGTGAAACTTAAGAGTGTGGACTCTTGAGTGGGATTGTAACCTTACGGGTAGTAAGGGGAAGTGATTGAGAGTATCAATTACTGTACTGAGGCACTAAGAGCCCGATTAATCTTGGAACATAGTGGAATACTCAGAGGTGTTCTGAGGACTAGACGTAGGTTAAGTGGTTGAGACTGAACCAGTATAAATTCTGTGTCTACTTTTCTACGGTGAAATCTCTCTAACTCACACTTTGTTTTCGTTAGTTTATTGTTTTAATTTTGCAAAATTTTTATAACTTACCCAATTCACCCCCTCTTGGGTGAGACTGCCACTAATACATGCTCTAATATGTATAATGCCCAGTATTTCAATGCAAGGAGTGCAAGCTCTTACTGGTTGCTATATCTAGAGCGTGCCAACCAAACATCTTATCCCTATAACAGGGAGCCTCTCTTTCTATTCGTAGCTGTTTTTGGAAGTCATGAGGAGAGGACTTATGAGGTTCTTCTTCTTTCTGCTTGCTTTAGTACTTTGTTAAGCTCAGATACATCCAAGCCTAGCTTCATTCTTGGCTATTCATGCTTCTATTAGGTGAAGTCACTATGCTTGCCTTGCCTCGGCTACTTTCCTTTCCTGCTCGTATAGGGTATTGAAAGAGAGCCTTAGTTATCGTTCGCTTAGAGGTTCTCGCTCAAAAATTTATCCAAGCTATGCAGTAATGCTAACTCGGGTCGTTCTCTTTTGGGAGCCTTAATTAGATGTCTAGGTTAGACTAATGCTATGCAGAGTAATGAAAAAGGGGGTTTTTTTTTTGGTGTTTTTAGCCATTAATGAAATGCCAAAACTAAATGCAATTAATTCAAATCTAAGTTACTATGTTTTTGGATTTTTCTAAGATAGTAGTAATGAAGTGAAGTTAATGATATGTGATCTCTTGAATATGGCTTTGAAGCAATCATAGTTCAAAATGATTTTGGGAGTAAAAATCACCAAGTTTTCTAAATGGAAAACCTTAAAGAACTCTTTAAGTCTAGGATCTTAATCAATGGCACCCATCTCATAAGATCCTATTAAGCTCACTTAGTGTGTGTATTAAGATTAATTAATGCACTTGGTTTAATGCAAGCCTAGATTAACTCAACAATCAAACAATACCATGCAAGAAGGAGAGTATCAAAAGAGTTGCATATAAACATACATGTAACCACATGTATTGAAGCTCAAATTCATCACTAACTAATCCAATACATAAGATAATCATCCAGAATTGATTACAACTATAATCAAAATAGTTCAATCCAAATTTACAAATCCTAACACCTAGAAGTTCATAAATAAAGAACTAGAACTTATGGATGAAGCTAACTCCCCTTTGAAGCTCCTTGAACTCATGCTTCTTCCACCATATTCAAGAGTTGAGAAGCTTAGCTCGTCATAACTCTTGAATCAACTCCAACTAGGTATTGTTCTTCAGCCATGGCAGCAGCAGATGGAAGGAATGGAAATGGGATTAGGGTTTCTGAGGTGGAGATGAGAGAAGGAGATGAAAGATACGTTGGTGGAGGCTGAATAGTGATAGTCTGATCTCATCATACCCAAAATAGGGTTTCTAACCCGAAACTTGCGTGCATGGGTCGGTTCTTGGGGCTGGGTAGGTCAAAATTTCTCGAAATGGTCGGGTCTGAGATTTGCTGATTCGAGAGGTTTGCCGCGGCGAAACATGGCAGAGAGCCTTGCTTTAACAAATGAGTTTCGCCGCGGCGAAATAAGAAGTTGGCTGCGGCGAACATAGGCAGAGGGTCCTTTCCTGCTTCTTTTGCCTTGAGTTCTTCAATTCTGACCCCAATCTTTAGTGTCCTACAATAAAAAAGCAACAAATTGAAGTATCAATTGTCCTAGAAATCAATTGAATCCAATTAACAACCAATTATGACAATTTAATCCTCAAAATGACACTAATTTAAAGTAAGGACTCTAAATCTAAATTAAGCGCAATTATCAATAAAAAGGGCCAGTAAGTATCACAAAATCATGGATAATGAGATGAAAAGATAATAATATCTTGAGCTCAATCAAGTATCTTGCTCCATCAAGAGCAACATCAATTCTGACTCATAGGATGCTACACCTTACTATCAGTTCAACTTAGAGTTCAACTAAAACTATTTTAGACCATATTGGATGGTCTTGGGTTCAATTTTGTCACAAAACCCTGATTTTCAGATTTTTACTGTTCATTAGGTAAAAATCCAGTTTTTCTGGCTCAACTTTGAAAATTCATAACTTAATCTAGAAAAATCAAAAGTGGTTCAAAATTATATAAAAATCTATTTGAATTCTCTTTCAAGGAAAAATAATCTTGTGAACCAATCCCATTTGAAGAAGTGTCAAGTTTTTGTGAAAGTCAGTTCTGTCCTTTTAGTAAAAACTCTTTTTTCAGATTTTAGATCTTAATTTTGAAAAATCATTAAAAATCGTGTAGTTGACCAATTTTAACATTTTAGCTATCAAAATAAAGCTCAGGACGTGATCTACACTCATGCTAAATTTCGTGAATAAAAGCATCCAGGAACTTAATCAAAATGTCACTTAAAGTTGATGGTGTCATTAGGTTTACAGCACTACCCAGGCTGAATATTTACATAAGCAAAAGTCCATGAATTTTTATGGTTTGGCATCATAATTCAACCTTCAATATATAGCTTGACCTTGGAATTTTTAGGCCCTAAAATGTTAGATTGTATTTGGGGGATGAGATTTTAATAAAATCCCAATAGCAAATTAACCAACTATATCATCAACAAGCATCATTATTATGCATAACCACATTAGCTACCACTAGTGAACTAGAATTCATATAATTTGGCAATTTCAATCATGCAAAGGCCAAAGCTAAAAAGTGTAAAGAGCAGCCACATCACAATTAGCAAAGTCCATCCATATAATAGCAATTAATCATGCAATAATCAACAATGCAAGGTTAATGTTAGTAGTTAGGTTGAACTTGCTACCTTGCTTCAAAGACTTGAGCTTTCTTTGTTTTTCTTCCTTCCCTTCACAAATGTCAAACTCTACCATGATAAACCACAAAAAGGGTAGCAAGATCATCAACCAATCCATGTAAAAATCAACAATATAACTCAAGAACTCTTAAACCCTTTTAAAGCTTCCACCTTTGTGCTTGGATTTTTAGAGTTTTGTCTCTTGAACCCTAAAAATTCCTTCTTGACTTATTCCTGCATAGTTTTTCATGTAGATTCCAAATTTGTACTTGGATTTAAGAAAATAAAACTCCCTCTTTTAGTTTCAGCTCGGCCAAACCATTAGGGTTCATTTTCTAAAAATTACAACTTTGGCTTTAATGCTTTCAGCCTTTATTCTTTAGGTTTATCCCACACTATTTTCCATTTTGAACACAATGGAAGCATCAAAACATTGAAAAACTCATCCTAGGGTTCAGCTATGGTCTTGGCCGAAATGGTCCTTATGAAACACAACAAAGAAAACACTTCAATAACAACCTACAACCACTTGTAACCACTAAGATCTATCATGCTTAGAAGTGTTTTAACAAGTTGGACCAACAAAACTTCTTCCCCTACCATATATATATCTTGGCAGCACTATCAACAAGGAAAAATCAAATATTCCAACCATACAAAGCAACAAAACAAGACAAGGAACCATTTGGAACCAAAAACTAACCTTAAATCCTACTTATATGATCAAAGTTGGTCCCTTTCTCCTTGATTCCACTTGAAACTCTCTCTTTTCCCTCTTGTTTCCTCCTTAGCCAAAATAATAATCTAAAAATAGGGGGAGGGGTGCTCTTTTAATGAACCAAAATATCCCAACCACCATCATAAATGAAAATCCAAGTATCATTACCCCCTTTAATCTTGCATTTTCTTTCTTAATTAACTAATTCCAAAAGAAATTAATTACTAAAAGTCAAAATCCTCTCCATTTGAGGTGTGACACTTGGCAAATTCAAATCCTCTGTATTAGGGGCATGACACATGGCTAAATGTGAGCCATTTGAATTGCAAGACTCTAGTCCTTGCTTTATCGATGCACTTTGACTCTGGGTTTAATTTCTTTTCTATAATTACAGTACTTTGGCCTCTGTAATTTTTTTTCAGATCCATAATTTATTCTTCTCATTTTTATCTTCACAAAATTCCCTCTTTGTCTCAAAATTAAATTCTCAATAATTAAATAAAAAGAAAAACTAATTTCCTTCTCTTTAGTGATTTTTCCACTTTTTAAAGGAATTAGGAAAAATCTTGGATACTTGAGGGTCTTTTTCTAATTCCATAATATCTTATAATTTCTTGGGGTATCATAAAAAAATTTTTGGAATTTTATTCTCCTTAAAAATATTTATTTGGAATTTTCCAAATAAAATCCCTTAAATTGGCCTAAATTACCCTTAAATTGCTTTGTAATTTCTCTAAGGGTAATTTGGTCATAAAATCAATTTTATAATCTTATATAATTCTCAAAGAATATTATTCTTATTTTTTCTTAATTTTACAAGTCTTGAAAATATTTTTTCATAATTATCGTTGACCAATTTTTCTTAATCAGTCAAGCTTTCACATTCAACTTGAAAAATCATAATAATTATTTTCCATTAAAATTCTTCTATTTCTCCTTGTCATTTTTTACCCTTAATTATTTAGAAATATTCCTTATTCCTAGTTACCATATTGCCAGATGTGACAGTGACTGTCTTTTTTGATTTAAACCAGGACTTTGTTTGTTTACTCTTTTGACAAGCATCACAAACAATATCATGTTCAAATTGAATTTTGGGTAAACCAATAACTAAATCCCTTTTCATTAGTTTTGAAAGCTGATTCATATTAACATGAGCAAGACGCTTATGCTAGTGCCATCTTTCCTCATTTTTGCTTACAAAACAGTTTTTAGAGAGGTTAGAATTAATTTGAATAGTATAACAGTTACCATCCCTTGGAGCTCTTAGCTTCACATTCAATTCTTCCTTCTTTAGCGGCAAATCATCTTTACTTATGACTAAACATTCCTCTGAATCGAAGATCACCCAGTTGTTTTTGTCGGTACTTTGACTGACACTAAGTAGATTGTGACATAAGCCTTCTACGTAGTAGACATCTTCAACTTTTATTCCTTTGTCACTTTCTATTTCTCTGATTCCAGCAATTCTTCCAGATTGATTTCCAACAAAGCTCACTTTGCCTCCTTCTTTTGGTTTGAGTGATAAGAACTTCTCCGTATCACCCGTCATATGTCTAGAGCATCCACTATCAATGTACCACTTGTTTGTTTTGGATGCTTTGAGACATACCTGCAACAATACAATCACTTTTTAGGTACTCATACCTTCTTAGGTCTTTTTTGGTTAGTATGGTTTGTCCCAGGTACATAAGTACCTTTGGGTACCTGTTTTAATGTCCCGTAAGTTTCTTTCTTCTTGTGATAACAGAAAAAGGTTGTATGACCTTTACGGTTGCAATAAGAACATGTATTTCTAAAAAATGTCAGGTATGATCGACCACCACTTTTCTTCTTTCCATTCCTCTTATCTTAAGTAGGATCATATCCTATTCCTATTTTATCCATTGAGCATCGTTAGGCTCCCAGAATCACTTTGAGCATTTCACTACCCTTAGTGAATTTCTCCAAGCTGGTTTTTGTGAGCTCCTCGACTTTCTTTATGTTCTGCTCACATTCTATGCATACTGAAGGTGAGGTGTCTGTTTGCTTCACTTGCTGTTCCTCTAGAAGTTTTATCCTTTTCCTGGAGCTTGCCAACTCCTTTATAATTCTTACTAATTCTCAATGTAGTGCATTGTATTCAGATTGTAATTCATCATAAGAGGGTTTAGAAGTGATTGCCTCATCTGTCTCTAAATCTTCGTCTTCTTGAGCCACGAGATAGATGTTGGCTGTTTCTTCATCATCTCTCTCTTCTTCTTCTGAAGAATTGTCTTCCCAGATTGATATCACAAAGGCCTTCTTCTTTCTGAACTTTTCTTTCTTCTTCTCTTTATCCTTCATCTTGGACAGCTGAGGATACTCTGCCTTGATATGTCCAGCTTTTTGCACTTAAAGTATATGATTGGATCCTTGGGCTCATTTTGAGACATGGAGGCTTTACGTTTTGATTAGAACCTCCTTTCAAATTTGTTTCTATAAAACTTCTTGAATCTTCTGACTATTAGACCCATTTTATCATCCTCCAGGTCCTCTTCACTATCATCTTCACTTTCTTGAGTTTTAAGAGCAATGCCCTTATGACTTTTCTCATTCATCTCCTTCTTGTATTTCTGTTTGCTCTCATACTCTGCTAGACTTCTGAATAGTGCTGCAACATAGCCAATTGATTCTCCCTTTGTTTCCTCAATGGCTGTTACTTTCAGCTCCCATTCCTTCGTGAAACCGCTTAGGATTTTCCTAACTTGATCTTCTTAGCTATACTTCTTGCCGAGTGTAGTGAGGTGATTGATGAGGTGTGAGAATCTAACTTCCATGTCTCAAATGCTTTCTCAGTCTTTCATCCTGAACAATTCAAACTATATGGTGAGAGTGTTGATCCTGCTCTATTCCACATCGGTTGTTCCCTCGTGGGCAATTTCCAGTGCCTCCCACATTTTCTTTGTAGTTTCCAAACTGGAAACTCAAAAATATTCTTTTTGGCTTAAAGCATAGGTTAGTATGTTGATAGCTTCGTCGTTCAATGTCACCAGCCTCTTATCTTCTTCATTGAACACTCTGGGTGTAGTTTTCTCCATTGAAGCTAGGTGGCTTTGATATTGACCGTCTTCAGTTTTCATTGGAATATAGTTGCCATGCTTGATCACGTCCCATAATCCATACTCAATAGCTTTGATGAAGATCTTCATCCTCATCTTCCAGAAGGTGTAGTTTTCTCCGTTAAAGCTAGGTGGCTTTGATATTGAACACCCCTCGGGTAGAACACTGTCTCTAAAACCTGCTATAGGATCTCTCTTCGAACTGTTAAATCTTCACTGAAGAGACCTGCTTTGATACCAAATCTTAGTGGCAGCTTCACCCAAGAGGGGGTTGAATTGGTTGAGTTATAAAAAATTTTAACTTATTAAAACAGTAAAGTAAATATACTAGGGAAGGCTGAGTTAGAAGGATTTCACCATAGAGCGAAGACACATAATTTATACTAGTTCGTGAAGGAATTGAAAAACGTGCAACGGAAAACAAATTTAAAATTTCAATCCCTTGCCCGGATCTACCGATCGTGTTTAAGTCAAGTAGTAAGAAGCATTACCTTCGATGTTCGATTTCTTGGTGGCTCGGTGATTCCGCCATTCAGGATGCCTCTGCTCGCCTCCTTTGTCGTTCGAAGTCAACAACTCTGGTCGGCTTCCTCTACCGGTATCCACACGAATAGCTCTCTAGTCACGAACGACGTGCTAGCATCTCTTTGTCCGTCTAGGGTTTTTCAAAGAATCCGTCCTCCTTCTCCAATTTTTGGCCGTCTCTTATCTGCAAGTGTTTTCACTCTCTCTCTCAAAACCCTAGCTCCTAATATCAAATATATAGGATGCTATAGGTATTATGAATGATATTTAATTTCAAAATTAATCCTAAATTAATTCTAAAATTAATATAATATCAAATATTGCCTAATCAGATAAGAGAACAATTAAATAAATATGGTTTATATTAAATCCGTCTCATAGATTCAATTCACCCATTTATTTAATTCAAAATAAAGATATGACGGAATTAATTTATATATATATTTAATTTATCCTTATAAATTAAATCTAACAATTAATATCTCTTATATTTATATAATATGTATATATATATATGAATTTATATATATATACACGTCCACCCTATATTATTCATTGAATCTGGACATATCTTAGATTCAATGAATCTGGACATCATAACTCGTGTTGGGCTATTTTGTGTGCGACCCTGTAGGCCCATATGAAGTTGGCAGTGGGCCATTAACTATAATGACTCACAAGTCGTAAGCGGTCTCTAGCAAGACATCACGACTACCCAAATCATATGAGGATCGTTGAACGATGTAACCTTTCATACAACCATATCATGTCCCTTTTGTCACACGACATTTTGGTCATGGATGAGGCATAGAGAACGTCATCCTCCTATTCATGACCGTTACTTTCTCGATCCTTGAGTAGTCTGAGTATAGAAACGGAACTATCTTTCCATTATAGTATGGCTATACATTTCTCAGACTCACTCATCGAGGGGCCCAGTAATATCTCTCTACGAATGTGAGGGACAAATTTCATCTTGACCATTCACATTCCTCCGCATAAAAAACCACTAAGCCTGAACATAGTCTTTATGATCACTCGGTCAAAAGTGACTTTTGACTAGGTCAAAGCTAAGCGTTTCTCATGTAGGAATCCATGATGATCTCAGATCAAAGGGCACAGTGACATGGTTTGTATATGAGAGAAGCTTATGACTTAACCCATGCAGCTCTCTCATAGTGGGTCGGTCCAACACCTTGTACTCTTACATGTGCCTATGACTTTAATTTATATTTCTATATATCTTTAAAGTCATACTGGTCTTATTTCATCTCTGCTCCCACATAGATGACCGACCAGGGACATTTAGGATAAACCATGAGTTATCCAAAGATAGTCATCACAGTAAACATGCAAATAATATGATAACGTAATTAATAAATTCATAAATCAACAATGTTCATAACATAATGATTGGCCCCTAGGGCACAATTTCCAACAGTTTGGTCTTAATCGCTTGACCTACGTCTAGTCCTCAGAACATCTCTGAGATTTTCACTATGATCCCAAGATTAAATGGGCTCTTGGCACCTCAGTATAGTAATTGATTTGCTCAATCACTCCCCCTTACTACCTATAAGGTTACAATCCCTCTCAAGAGTCCATACTCTTGAGTTACTCTCAAAAAGTGAGTAAAGTAGATGTATCAAACTCTCTCACAAAGTAAATGAGTAATAAACACTGAAGCTCGGTGAAAACAGAGTATTTAATGCAACAGTAAATATGTCAATAGAAGGTAGCTCGCATATTCAATTTGTCATTCAATGCCCTTTGCACCTTTTATAGTTAGAGAGGTTTGATTAATCGTTAGACTGAAAAGATTCTAGCCGTTAGGGGTGTTCACAGGACGGGACGGGACTGGGACAAGGCCATTGGCTTTTGCACTCCTGGGTAAATCAGGTCTAAACATAATGTGAAAGAGAAGGATGAGAGATAAGGAATAAGCAAGCTCGAAAGTTCAGGTTACAACTGCAGTCAACAATGATTCTTCAACTAACATCCATCCATGGAACATTCTAATGCAAAGAAATCAAGCAATGATATGTAATTTAATCTAAGTGAATAAGATATAGAAGACCACACAAGGGAATTAATGTATCACTCAACTCACAAGTATTAAAGGTTCTTTTACTCAATTCACTTATTCAAATGCTCTACCATATGCTTGTAATAGTTCTACCTTTCCACCACTTAAATACATAAGTACTCAAGAATCAAGAGGACTTTTATGGCTTGTAATGTAAAGGTGGGAAAGAAATGCACAAGAATGCATATGAGGATGGAGATAATATGTGAATCAACGTGTAGAATTCAATAGCATTAGTAATGTTCAATATAAGGTTTGATTTCTTGATTTTGAATTCTAAAGCTGTAAAGGTGCTTTTATTCCTACTTTCTTTTCCTTTCTTGCTTTTTTTTTCATTTCTTTTCAACCTTTCTATTCTCTTTCTCTTTTTTTTTCCTTTTTACATTTCGCATGTTTCTTCTTTTCTTTTTCTTTTTCTTTTCAGTTTTTTTTTCAAGCTCAAGTATGCATCTCCTCATATCAATCCATAATTGAATCCATCAAAATGCTAGTGAATTCTGAAAAGAATGAATGAAATGAAATATGCATCCTTGTAGGAAAGAAGTTTTATAAATGAGAGTGAAATGAATGGGAAAATTCAGCTAAAAGGCTCAAATGGATAACAAGGGATAAATCATGTAGGGTTTAGCCATTTGGTCTAAGTAGCTACTTTGAATGAATGCCTCAATCATGTTCAAGAGTACTAATGTTGCATGTGGTCTTGATTAAGGACTAAGACAAGTTCTAGAGAGCATAAGAAATAAGTGAATGCACACAACAGAAATGAATATAAGGGCTCAAAGGATCCTTCCAACTAGGCTTTGTCTTCCATATTCATTCACTTCAGCTAAAGAACATATCATGCTTAATCTCTATGCATTAGAAAATTTCACTTCAAGCTATTAATTTCCAATTCAAAGTCAATCACAAACGTAACATTAGAATTCCTAAAGCAAGCTTAAACCTTCAAAAAATTGCTGAAAAACTGAGGTTCTACAGAAGACACAAAACACACAAAAACGCAACATTCACTCCCTCACACTTGATCTTTGCATTGCCCTCAATGCAAATTTGAACAAAAGATAGCAAGGAAAAATGGTAAAGGAAGGAATGGAAAGAAACAACAGAACACTTCAAAACAAACTAAAAACAACCTACACTTGCTACTAGTCATGCCCTCCCCCACACTTGTTCAAAAATGGAGTTCAAGAATGATAATAATCAAATAAACACAAAATAAAGTATGGGAGGTAAGGAAGGGGACAACCTGAGATTATGGTGGATCAAAATTCTCCTTGTAAATTTTGAGCAGGTGGCCATTGACCTTGAAAGTCTTACCGCTCATCTCATCTAGCAACTCAACCATGCCAAACTTGTGCACTTTAGTGACCAAGTATGGTCCTTCCCATCTGGTGCTCAACTTCCCAGGTTTAAATGTGAATCGTGCCTTGTACAGTAACACTTTATCTCCAGCCTTAAAAGTCTTCCTTAGGATTTGCTTGTCATGAATCATTTTCGTCTTCTCCTTGTAAAACCTGGAATTCTCATATGCTTCAAGTCTCAATTCTTCAAGTTCCTGCAATTGCAATAATCTTTCCATGCCAGCAGAATCAAAATCAAGGTTACATGCTTTTACAGCCCAAAGAGACTTATGTTCAATCTCAATCGGTAGGTGACACATCTTACCATAAACCAACCTATAAGGAGACATGCCTATGGGGGTTTTAAATGCAGTTTTATATGCCCACAAAATATCATCTAATCTGGCACTCCAATCCTTCCTAGATGGTTTAGCTATTCTTTCCAACACCTTCTTGATTTCTCTATTTGCATTTTCAGCTTGCCCATTACTTTGGGGATGATAAGGTGTGGATGTCTTATGTGTCACACCATACTTAGTGAATAACCCTTGTAGCAATTTATTACAAAAATGGGTGCCATTATCACTAACTACTGCTCTAGGAATGCCAAATCTAGAAAAGATGTTATTTTTCAGAAATTTTGAAACAGTGGCAGCATCATTCTTTTTGGTTGCTATGGCCTCTACCCATCGTGAAAGGTAATCAACTGCAAGAAGGATGTATGTAAAACCCATAGAAGGAAGAAAGGGGCCCATAAAATCAATACCCTATACTTCAAATACCTCACAGAAAAGCATTGGGTGTTGGGGTAGTTCATGTTTCTTAGTTAGGCTACCAAATCTTTGGCAAATATCACAATTCTTGCAATACTCATAAGAATCTTTAAAGAGTGATGGCCAATACAAACCAGCTTCCAATATTTTTCTTGCAGTCTTGTTAGCACTAAAATGACCTCCACAAGTTTGAGAGTGGCAGGCATGCAGGATGTCTTGAAATTCTTCATTTGGCACACATCTTCGAATGATTTGGTTGCTGCATGCCTTCCAAAGGATTGGAGGGTCCCAAATATAGTGTTTAGACTCACTCTTAATCTTCTGCATCTGAAAATGAGACAATGAGGAAGGAATTAGACTAGCAACTAAAAAGTTGACAATGTGACAATACCAAGGTTCCATGAGAGATAATGCAGAAACAGAACAATCTTTAAACTCGTCACAAATAAAATCTGAATCAATTACTCCCCTTGTAGTTTCTGGTAAGCGACTTAGATGGTCAGCCACCACATTTTCTTCTCCAGGCTTGTCTTTGATATCAATATCAAATTCGTGGATCAAAAACATCCACCTTAAGAGCCTCGGTTTGGATTGTGGCTTGCTGAAAAGATATTTAACAGCAGAATGATCAGTGAAAACAGTAACTTTAGAGTTAATTAGGTAAGGTCTAAACTTGTCTAATGCAAAAACAATAGAAAAGATCTCCTTTTCAGTAGTTGTATAATTAGTTTGAGCCTTATCTAGTGTCTTTAAAGCATAAGCAATAACTTTGGAAGCCTTACCATCTTTTTGTCCTAAAACTGCACCCACTGCATTGTTAGAGGCATCACAACACAATTCAAATGGTAAATTCCAATTAGGGCAAGTCAAAATAGGTGGAGAAGTCAATCTGGATTTAATCTCATCAAAAAACATTTTACACTCATCAGTGAAATCAAAGGAAGCATCTTTTTGTAGTAATTTGGACATTGGAAAAGTCATTTTACTAAAATCTTTTATGAACCTTCTATAAAATCCAGCATGGCCAAGGAAAGATCTAAGCTCCTTAAGATTTGTTGGATAGGGTAAAGATGAAATTACTTCAACTTTTGCCTTGTCTACCTCTATTCCCTTTTCAGAAATTAGGTGACCTAGAACTATTCCTTGGTGGACCATAAAGTGACATTTTTCAAAATTCAGGATAAGGTCCTTTTCAACACATTTAGATAGAGCTTTTTCCAAGTTCACTAAGCATTCATCAAAATTATTTCCATAGATGGTAAAGTCATCCATAAACACCTCAATCCCATTCTCTAGCAAATCACTAAAGATGGATAGCATACACCTTTGGAATGTGCCCGGTGCATTGCAAAGTCCAAATGGCATTCTTTTATATGCAAATGTGCCAAAGGGACAAGTGAATGTAGTCTTCTCTTGATCTTGAGGTGCAATGGGAACCTGAAAATAGCCACTGAAACCATCAAGGAAACAATAGTGAGATTTACAAGCTAATCTCTCAAGCATTTGATCTATAAAAGGTAGGGGAAAATGATCTTTTCTTGTAGAATCATTAAGCTTCCTATAATCAATGCAAACACGCCAAGAATTCTGGATTCTAATGGGGATTAATTCATTTTTCTCATTCCTAACCACAGTGATCCCACTTTTCTTAGAAACAACCTGAACTGGACTTACCCATTCACTATCTGAAATAGGGTATATAATACCAGCACTAAGCAGCTTTGTTACTTCCTTTTTAACAACATCAAGTATGAGTGGGTTAAGTCTTCTTTGAGGTTGCCTTATGGGCTTTGCATTTTCATTTAACAAGATTCTATGAGTGCAAATTAAAGCATTAATACCAGGAATATTTGCTAGAGACCACCCAATTGCACTTTTATACCTCTTCAAAATAGCAAGTAACTGAGACTCTTCAAGATCAGTCAAAGAGTTAGAAATTATCACCAGCAGTCTTTCATTTTCAGCTAAAAATGCATATTTCGGTGTTGATGGTAGGGGTTTAAGCTCCAATTCAAGAGGTTGAACTACTGAGGGTATCAGTTTCTTGAGCTCTAAGGTAGTGCAATTATTTTCAGATTGCTTCAAAGCTTCAACACCAAAAATTACAGTTGTACATTCATCCTCATGGGAGCAATACTCCTTAATGGGTCCCTGCAATAATGCATTTAAAACATCTGTAAATCCATGTGAAAACTCAAAATTAGATGCAGCATAATCTTGAGGAATTCCAATTTCACAAGTAAAAATAGATTGCAAAAGAGCGCTCCCTATGCTGCATATTTTGGCAAATTTGGTTGGTGTCATGCTTAATTTCCTAGGTTTGGGAGCAGCTGCACTTTGCATGATTTCCAAGAAGTATTCTAGTTCTGCATAGTTAAAGAAATTAAGATCAAGTGACTTGTAAACAGGACTAGAATACAAATATGATAAGAATTTAAAGACAAATCCTGTTGTTCAGAAAGTTCAGCTTCATGCTCATTGAATGGGGATTCATTCACGAGAGTTGGGCTAGCCTTGCAATCATGATTCTTGTGTCCTTCACCTTCCCCTTCTTGTATAGGAATTGATTTACTCTCTTGTGCTGTTGAGAAATCTACAAGCAATCTTCTTGCAAGTTGTTCATTACTTGACAGTGTGGAATTAACATCAATTGAAGACTTAATGGATGAAACTGAAGACAATTCACTCTAAGTGGAAAGCCAGCCATCAATTATAGGATCTGTCGCGGCCTCTATTACAGAGATGACTGCCGAGCTAAATTTTGGTAGGCGCTGATGAAATCCGCTGCGGCGCTTGTTACAGAATCGCTACTGTCAAGGGCACTGCGGCGCCTGATGATATCCGCCATGGCTCCTGCTCCTGATAAACTAGATGAACGAATTTGTAGCAGCTTCTGACACTGCTCACACCTTTACTCCTGCAAATTGAACCTTTAACACAATGGTATTAATTTTCCTACAAGAAGAAGATCTCAAAAGCATAAAAACAATCAACCATCATCAGAGTTAGTGGAAGAACAATTAAAAGGAAAAAGATTGCTACAGCAAGGATTCAAACAATTCACAGCTGACCAAATTGTGTTAACTCCTTGACAACCTAAGGAATGAATTTAGAACGCAACAATAAAGGAGACAACTCAACAACAAAGCACAAGAGTGAAAATGCAAAAACAAGTCAGAAACACTAAAGCTACTTTTTATGTGGTTTTGGGCTTTCAAATTTTTTTTTTCTTGGCAAACCAGTGAATTGCTGAGAACCTTAACAAGTAAGGTTCCCTGGCAACGACGCCATTTGATAAACCTTATCGCTAGGTGATCAAATTTTACTAGGGAAATGCAGCAAGTGAGGCAATACCTAGGTCATTCTTCTCAAGGAGCCTTAAGTTGTAATTCAATTCTTAACAATTCACTTTTAATTATCAAATTACCAAGATGAAAGCTTGAGTTTCAGAAAAGAGAAATTGAAACAAGAAACAAATCCAATGAAAAGTAAAATGCAAAAGAGATTCAGATAAGAGATAGTAGTTCCCCTAGCAATTTATCCAACCTTCCTTTTTCAGTCTTATAATTTGGAGTCTCTTAACATCAATTAAATGGATAGATTCAGCTACTGCTCAAATCTCTCTAAACACATATCAGAAACAACTATCTTACTAGATTCATTGTCTTGCTCTGGTGAGAAGGAAAATCAATTGACAAGAACACTTGAGAAGCAAGTTGCAATTCTCTAAGGATGATCACAGCTGTGAATCATCAATTCATTCAATCAAAATTTAGAATTACAGAACAACGGTCCAAGTAAAAACGAATTAGATCTACAAATCAACAGAGAATCCTCTATTCAACTGAATCAAGGACACAACTCACATCTGAATGTTCAATCATATCTAAATTCCAAGAAACATAAATCTAATCACTCAACCTTCATTCTAATCACAAATGTTCAACTGAAACAAATGAATCTTAGAATAGAAAGTGGAAAATAGATCTGAAACGACTCCCTGTTCAGCCCTATGAACTCAGGTCAACTTCATTGCTAGGAGAACTTGGAAATTTAGCTACTCATACTCTGAATTGGAGCAGAAACAGTAAGAATTGATGAAGGATTCATAAATGATCGGTGGAAAATGATGGATTTGGACGAAAATGGAAGAGAGAATTGAGAGAAGGCGGAGAGAACAAGGAAATCGGTGTCTCAGAAGAATGAAGAACTGAATCTGGTGTCCTGGTTGTAGCGCGCAACTCTATATTTAAATCTGAAATTTTCCGTCATCCGCCGCGGTGCCTGGCCTGTACGGTGTCATTTTGATTAGTGATCCTGAGCTTCATGTAAATTTCGGTCCGCTGTGGCGCATCCGTCAATCCACCGCAACGCCTTTGACCGAGAGTACCTTTGGATATTTGCCGCGGCGCCTTTGACAGAATGGCGAAAAATGCTAGTGAAACTCCCAGAAATTCACACCAAGACAGGGATTAAAAGTACACACATATAAAATCATATAAAAACATGCAAAAACACTTGCAAAACCTCACAATTCCTTTCACTAACTCTTATGCACAATGAAAGCTAATTATACCCAAAGTATGCAAATATAAATGGCAAAAGCATGAGTTTAGGGCTAGAAATATATGCAAATAATGAGACTTATCAGGTGGCTTAAACACTTGCTCATTTATTGAGCTCATGAGCTTATCCTTATATCAATGCCAATCTGCCTTGCCTAAGGATTCTACAGTCCGTACTACCTTTAAACGACTTCGGGAGAGGGCTTATATCATTATGTTGTCATTCACCATCACTTTATTAAACTTGAGGAGTTACATACCTTTGCCTCATAGTACCCTTTCGTTATGTTTGACCAGTTTCGCTCTCCTCAGGATCAAGTTTACTCCGCGCCTTAATTTACCAGCTTCTCATTATTATCATTTGTGGGTACTGCATTGCTCCTACCAAAGCAATTGGCAGCCCATCATTTTATGTACCACCAATGGAGGATATACCTCTATCAACTCCATTCGGCTATTTACCGTAACCTTTGCCTAACATGGTTTGCTCTTGTGAACATAATATAACCCTTGTGATGGAGAGTCACATCCACTTTTGGAGAGGTATTTCATGGTCAAGCTTTCTCCATATTCAATTCCTGTTAGGGTACACTCCTCACTTCCATATCCCTATAAAAAGGGCGGCCTCTCCACTTGGAGTTACACAATTCTATAAGCAGTGGCATTCCTTATTGGGAACTTCATTTCTCGAATTTCATACTAGCCTGGGTACCTAGGTTACACACTCTAACATCCTTAGGCTTTAGGCATCATTGAGAACTTTTTCATCCCTCATGACATATTCTTTCCCAATACATCCATTAACTATCATATGCTTATCTATTTTCATTCAATTGTATCCTTAAGAGGGATCTTGCCTGACTTTACGTTTCTAACTTCTTTTACCTTCTAACCAATCATTGTTATGGTCAGGTATTGCTCATCATACACTGATCACATCACATGGTGAATATTTGATCACCTTGCTATGTTGTGTCTAGGTCAGGCACCTAACCCATCATCGATTCTTCATTCAATATTATCTATTCTCTATCCCTCTTGGTTTACTATCCCTCAGGGGTTTCTACCTCTATTCAAGGATTTAAACAAACCTCAAGTAACTTGTCCTATTACCTTGGCTCTATCAAGGTTATATCGATTACTTAAGGTTTAGGTTGTCATCCTGCTTCCCTATTAGGGTATAGACTTCTACCCCTACCAGGCTTACTGTACTCTCAACCATTACCTTCTGGGGGAGTCTTTTAACAGTGACTACCTATCTCTTAAGTTACTTTCTGTCATCCCTTACTTCTCCTCTGTGTTCACTTCCCCTGGAGAAATCACCTCAATCTCATAACCTTAGTTGCACCAACCCTAGTAACCCATTACTTTCCTAGATAGAGATTTCACTCATACTGGGCTTTGCTTGAACCAGTACTCTATTTAAACAATTTCTAGGACCTTTACCCTGATACCAAAATGAAACATCCTTCCTTTAACCCTCAGAGTACGTATTCAAAAGCATTATGATTCAAGCAATTTAGGAAACAAGCCTGTAGATTAAAAATTTCAACATAATTACTTGGGTTACTATTCATTGTTTAAGTTCTAGATTACAGGTCTAACTTCGGAAGGGCATAACTCTTAGCACACATATATGTTTTAAGTGATGTACCACTTGTTTTAAAGCTTAGGATGTGTACTTTAATCATGCCAAATTTTATGGGCAAAATCAATCATTTGCCTCACTTTCGCTTTGCCACTATTTTGTTGCTTAATTAAGGATGGTTTATCCCCATAACCTGAACTAACATTTCATGATTAAGTCTTTCTATACATAATACCATTCCTATCCATTATCATAGCTAATCACACAATCCAACATCATCATTTATCATCACATACCATCAATGGCACAATTACAATTTACATTGGTATATAAAGTGTACAACATAACGTAATATATTTCTCAAATTCTTTTCCTCTCTTTCTTGCTCCACTTCTTGATTTCTTCTCCCATCCTCTTACACCTAGTATGGTTGGTTAAGGGAGGGTGAGATTTGGGAGAATCTCACCAGCAAACATTACCATTTATGCATGCAAGATGGATGCAAGTGTATGACATGCTTTTGTGCATATAATTTTATCATTCATGTACAGTGAAATGCCATAAAAAGTAAGTCATTTCATTTATATTCACATAACATAATACCGAGGCATGCTTAACATAAACATAGCAATCATGATTCAGTAGCATAGCTTAGTCACATCATCGCATTAATAGCACACACACACATACACATCAAGCACACAAGAAAGGTAAGTTTGCTACCTTGTATCCTTAAGCTTTCTTCTTACTCTTCAACTTGCTCCCTTTTGCTTCCAACCATTAAGGCTGCTTCCTCAACCTTTACCATTCCTTTTCCTTGATGTCTCATGGCCCTAAATGCACCAACACATCATTTTCATTCATTCATTAGAGCCATGATAATCAACAACATCAATACTTTGTTTTCTCTGAACTATATTAGCTTTTAACTTTTGAGTTTGATTTACAATCTTTCTAAAATTAATTTCACAGAATATTCCTGTACAATTTTGCATGTAGAATCCATTTCCAAACTGAAAATAATCAAAATCAAACTCCTTCTATATGAACCAGCCTTGACTGAATAGTATGCCTTTAGGGTCCAAAATTTTCATTTTCAATTCTAATGCTTCCAACCTTGTTTTCTCACCTCTACCCCACCCAATTTTTCATTTTAGGAAGCATTAAAATTATCAAAATCCAATCCTAGCCCCAAGAACTAGCCCTGGCTGAAATATTACTCAAGTTATATAGTCATGAAATTCAACCAATTTTATCATAAAACTTCTTGAATCGTGCTCCTTTCAAGGTTTTGAGCATTATTCTAACATCAATTTCATCTTTTCATATTCTTAAGAATTTTGTGCAGCATAACCCCTTAGGGTTTCAAACTCCCAAAAATCATTAAAATCCATAACCAAGCTCAACAACAATAAGGGTAGTGAAAGCTACATCAAAAACCATAAACGTACCTTGTTTTAGAGCTTGATCTTGCATAGGGCCACTTGCCCTTTCTTTCTCCCTCTTCTTTCTCTCTCCATAAACCATTTTGCTAGAGCTTCCCCAAGGTTTCCATGAGCTTAGACAAAATGATGGGTGGGGAGGGGGTATTTATAGAAAACACGACTGAATTTGGGCCGTTGATCTTAAAAA
This sequence comes from Neltuma alba, assembly GCF_004799145.2. Taxonomy (NCBI): domain Eukaryota; kingdom Viridiplantae; phylum Streptophyta; class Magnoliopsida; order Fabales; family Fabaceae; genus Neltuma; species Neltuma alba. Next base: position 21,819 of record NW_021632558.1, read on the forward strand.
TCCGTGTCTTGATCTAGACCATCCATTTTCTCTTTTAATCTTATGGTGATAAGTGTCCTATGACATCATGTTTACCTCATCATGATGACATCATGTTTACATCATCAATCCACATGCTTTTAATCCAGCTGTACACGTGTCTTGCATTCAGCCATACACGTAATACCTTCTTTTTTCATCTAATCGTACACTTGTCTCCTCCATATTCCTTCATCATTTTGGCATTAAAATATGGAGGAAATTAATATAAAATTTGTGCAAGAAACAACCCTTAGGTATTCCTCCACCTATATTGGCATTTTGCACCGTATAGGGTACTTTTTTGGGTCCTGACTTACCCGGAACCATTGGAACGTGTTTTGACACTATTTTCTCACCTCAAATAAATCCACATGGCATTATATAACATGCCCAAAGAGAGAGGGATGCTTTTCCCTTGTTCTTTCATTAAAATGATTAAAATAATTAATAATATTTATTTCGAAGTGATCTTGACCGAATTCTTTCTACCGGTCTACAACTCCGAAAATCTATCTTTGGATACCAATACTATTCATTCATTACGGGGAATTCCTCTAATTTTTCTCAAGTCAAAAGTCAACCTCTTGACATTTGACTTTGACTTTCCTTGGATAGTGTATAAATAGGCTTTAATTTCCATTAAAGCCAACCTCTTCGTTTTTTAAGGGCGGAATTATTTTTAAAACTTGTGATAATTTCTTAAGTATTTTTTCCCATTTTCTTCTAATTATCTGAGGCCTTCCTATACTTTAAATAATTCATTTTTTTAAATATATTCCAAATCAGTGAAAACCCTGGGAATTCTACAAATTCCTTCCAGGGGCATTTTCATCATTTTTAGCCTCACACAGGCCTTTGAACCTTATTCTTATTTTTTTGGAATTTTTATAAAGTGTTTAGGCCCTAACCTACCATTTGCCATTTTCTAGGATTTTTCTGGGATTTTCGGGCATAATTTCCATTTTTGCCCTTACCACCCCAAGACTTCACAAAATTACGATTTTACCCCTGGTTTGGCTTAACCTCTAAATTTACCTCATTGAGGCCTCGAACGTAACCTTTGGTCTATATTCATCTCTATTTCTCATTCTTGGGTCTCGAGACTTCACAAGAGTCTCTGACTTTCTTTTTTCTCAGTCCCATAAAAATTTTCCTTTGCGATTTAGTCCCTAGGAATCCCTCAGTCCTTCCAGGGAATCTCTAGGATCTCTGCCTAAAAAAAGTCTAGTAGCCTGCCCATTTCAGGCTAATTTTGGTACGTCTAGACCCAAAATTCAGGATGTGATAGATTTCAAGCTGATAAGAGATTTCCACCTTCATACTCACCCTAAATCTTCTATACCCAATCGGCGAAATGGAGATTTCCGTGACCACAAAAAATTAGAGTCGACAAGATGTTGGTGACTGAGTGAGGAGTAGACATGGAGACAGAATGAAGGGAAACTAGCCAGCTTCTACCAGTCACTATATATATAACCATACATGAGTCGCCGCCCATATATCCCGCACGATAACTTACAGTGAAGGTGTCACACCTTACTATCGTATCGTCTTAAGGTTCAATTAAAACCATTTTAAACCATATTGGATGGTCTTGGGCTCAATTTTATCCCAAAACACTGATTTTTAGATTTTTACTGTTGAATGGGTAAAAATCCAGTTTTCTGACCCAACTTCAAAAATTCATAACTTAATCTAGAAAAATCAAAATGGAGTGGTTCAAAATTCTATAAAAAAATATTTGAATGCTATTTCAAGGAAAAACAATCTTGTAAACCAATTCCATTTGAAAAAGTGTAAGGTTTTAGTGAAAGTCACCTCTGTCTTTTTGGCAAAACTCTTTTTCTAGATTCTGGACCTTAACCTTGAAAAATCATTAAAAATCGTATAGTTGGCCATTTTTAATGTGCTACCTATTGATTTGAAGCTCATGACATGAACTTTAAGCACACAAAATTTAGTGCAGAAATTAATTAGCTAACTAAATAAAACATGGCTCTAAATTGATGTCCTGCTTAGGGATTACAGCACCAACCATACATACTTATACATAACCAAATAAAAATGTTTCCTCATGGTTCATTACCATATTTATCCTTGGATTTGCAGCCTCCCTTTTGATAATTCAGTCCCTAAAATATTAGGTTACATATGGGGGATGAGATTTTAATGAAATTCTAGTAGCAAGATCAATCAACCAAAACATCTACATGCATCAATTACAAGCATTCCAACCTTTTGCTATTAATAGGGAACTACTTTACCTCATACATGTAGCATTCTAACATGCAATAGTCAAGGCACATAAAGCAAGGAGTATAGCTACACAATCATCATCATGATCATCATCATTTAGCTCAACCACATAATAGCACATGAAATTGCATAGCAATCAATGCAACACTCAACATTAAGGTTAATTAAATCTTACTATCTTGATCCAATGCTCTTTGATTTTCTTGTTCTTCTTTCTTGCTTCCACAAATGCCAAAACCTAACATGGCAATCCACAAAAAGGGAAGCAAGAATCATCAATCATTCCACATAAAAATCAACAACATAACTCTAGAACAACCTTTGTCCCTTAAAGCTTCCACCTTTGTTCTTTAAATTTTAGAGTTTGGTTTCCCTAAACCCTAAGAATTCCCTCTTGACTCATTCCTACATGATTTTTATATAGATTCCAAATATCTACTTAGATTTAAGAAAATAAAACTTCCTCTTTTAGTTTCAGCTTGGCCGAACCACTATGGTTCATTTTCTAAAAATTACAACTTTGATTCTATGGCTTCCAACTATTGTTCTTTAGGTTTATCCTACACCATTTTCTATTTTGAACACAATGAAAGCCTCAAAACTTTGAAAAACACATCCTAAGGTTTAGTTTCTCCCTTGGACAAATAGTACCATTTGAGTTCCAACAAAGAAATCCTTTCAAAAACAACATACAACCACTTACAATCACAAGGATCTATCATGCTTTGAAGTGTTCTAGCAAGTTTTAAAACCCAAACTTCCTTCCCCACTCAATAAACATTTTAGCCAGCTTAAGAAAAAGTGGAGAACCAGAAATTTTAACCATACAACTCAAGCAAACAAGGCAAGGAATAACTTAGAACTAAAAACTAACCTTGGATCTTGGTTGGATGATCAAAATTGGTGCCTTTTCTCTTGATTTCTCCTTGAACTCTCTCTTTTCCCTCTTGGTTAGCTCTTGGCTGAAACTAACATCTGATTTAGGGGGAGGAAGACCTTAATTAATGCACTAAAATTTTCCAACCACCATCATAAATGAAAAGCCAAGTGTCACATGCCTACTTAGTCTTGAAACTTCTCTTAATTAAGTAAATCATAATGTAATTAAATTTCAAAGTCAAAATCCTCTCCACTTAATGCTTGAAACTTGGAAAGCTTTAATTACTCTCTAATAGAGGCTTGACAAATGGCAAGTTGTGGGCCAAGTAAAGTGCAAGACTCTAGTCTTTACTTTATCGGTGCACTTTTACTCCGAGTTTCACTTCTTTTTTATAATTACAGTACTCTGGCCACTGTAATTATTTTCTGTTAGGTCTATAATTTATTCTTCTCATTTTTCTCTTCCCAGAAAGCCCTCTTTATCTCAAACTCAATTTTCTATTAATTAAATAAAAAGAAAAACTATTTTCCTTCTCATTATTGATTTTTCCATTTGTCCAAATAATTAGGAAAAATATTGGATATCTGAGGGTCTCTTTTTAATCCTATAATTTCTTATAATTCCTTGAGACATCATAAAAATTTTCTTGGGATTTTATTTTCCTTCCCAATATTTATTTGGAATTTTCCAAATAAAAGGCCTTAAACTAGCTTAAATCAACCTTAAATTCCTTTGTAATTTCTCTAAGGGTAATTTAGTTATAAAACTAATTTTATAATCCCATATAATTCTCAAGGAACATTGTTCTTATTTTTTCTTAATTTTTGAAGACTTAGAAATATTTTTCCATAATTATTTTTGACCAATTTTTCTTAATTAGCCAAATTTTCATAATTGGCTTGGAAAATCATAATAATTATTCTCCACTATAAATCTTCTATTTCTCCTTATCTTTTTGGCTCTTGAATATTTAGGAATATCCTTATTCCAGGTTGCCATATTACTGGATGTGACAGAAGGTTGATTCTCTCATGCATGACCCTGAAGCACAAACTTCGAACCTAGCTTCTCCGCTGCCAGGTCTAGTTCGCTACCCTCTTCTAACAGCACCTTACATATTAAAGTAATTTTCCTCTGTTCAACATTTTAAAATATTTGTCAGCAGCACTCAATATCCTGTAACAATTTTTTATGCACTCAGTATTTTAAAATATTTTTTAGTAACATGAGCATTGTAACACCTCATGTTTAAATCAATTAACTTTCCTTGCGGAAGCATTTGGAATCACTTTTGAAGGCTACAATTGATGAAAAATCAAGTTTGAAAATTTTCGTTTACGAGTTACTATTCATTGTCACCTTAAAATGTGACAAACTTCGAAAATTCATAACTATTTGTAGAAAAATTAAAATTTAGTGATTCCTTGGATAAAATTTTGAGGAAAAATAGTTTCTGAACTGATTACCTTGAAATTCGAGCTCAATTTCCTTTGAAAGAGTTACTGTTCATTTGGTCATTTTCGGATTTTACTGTATTTTTGCCTAACTTTGGAAAGGCATAACTTTCTGCTCGGTTATCAAAATCGGGCAAACTACCCCTCATTTTAAAGAGAAACATCAGATATCTTTGCTTGCCAAATCTTATGACCTAGCTCACTCGTTTGATAGGTCAAACTGGAGCTACAAACTCATTGCTCTAAGACTTACGTTTTATCCCTTAACATCTCTTTAATTCTTTTTATTTCTTTGGCATACATAACATGGCCTTACTCTTTCCTGTTCATGCTCATACACTTTCATTCATGCCATAAATATTATAATTAAATACATGGCATCATTGGCATCCATAACATAGTTCACAAAATAGTAGAATTATACATTTATCAACAGTCTCATCCATTAACAAGAATAATTCTCCTTGCTTCTCATGCCATTATTGCCCATCATTGATTGACCTAAATGGTTGGTTAGGGAGGGGTGAGATTCAGGGAAATCTCAGTAGCAAACACTACCCATAAGCATGCAAGACATAATGCACATCCATGACATGTTATAACATTAACACATGAATGCCATGGAAAGTAAGCTAAAGCATTTCATGCTTCCATAACATATTGCCAAGGCAAAACATAACATAAACTTGCAAACATAACTTTGCAAATATTTCATCATAGCTTAGTCACATCATGGCAACACAATCACATCATGCAAGCATACATATTAAGCACACAGTATAGGTAAGTTCACTACCTTGTAACATGGCTTTCCCCTTGCTTTTCCTTTGATTCCCTTGTCTTTCCAACCATGTGGTCATTCAGTCAACATCACCAAACATCCTCTTTGATGTTCCAAAGGTCCTAAACATAGTCACATTGATCATACAATCCATTAGGACCACTAGATTACATAAAGTTCAAGACTAGCTTTCTTGAACCTCAACCCTTTCTCTTAGTCTTAGGGTTTTCTTTCCAAATTTTCTAACATAAATCTTATCATTTCCCATCCTTAAGATCCATTTCTTGTCAATTAGCACCACTTTAGATGGCCTTAGATTCAAGAATACCAAATCTGGAAATTTTGCTTCGTGGGTACTGTTCACGCAGAATTTTTAGAATTTTTGCTCAACTTTGAAAATTCATAATTAATTCTAGAAAAATCTAAATTGAGTTAAATTTAAGGGAAAAATAGTTTCAGGAACCAATTCTATGCCAAACAGTACCGGAATAGTACGGAACTCGAAACTCTTCCAAAAGTTCAATACTGTTTCCAGATTTCAAACCCTAACTTTGAAAAATCACCATAAATCGTACACATATCCAAATGAAGTGTTCTACCCATGGATTTAAAGCTCACAGAGTGTGCTTTAAGCATGCAAAATTTCAGAATCAGATACGCACAGTAACTAATCCGAAATAGGCATAAAATCAGGTGCTATAACCATCACATACCTTGTTTTAGAGTTTGATCTGGCTTGGAACCACTTGGCCTTTCTTTCTCCCTCTTCTTTCTCTCTCTAGAAACCATTTTGCAAGAGCTTCCCCATGGATTCCTTATGCTTGGATGAAATGGTAGGGAGGGGAGGGGGTATTTATAGAAAAACAGACTGAATCTGGACCGTTGATCTTAAAAACACATGGCTCGATCTGGACCGTCCATTTTCTCTTTTGATCTTACGGTGACAAGTGTCCTATGACATCATGCTTACCTCATCATGATGACATCATGCTTACATCATCAAGCCACATGTCTTGCAATCCGACCGCACACGTGTCTTGCATCCGACCGTACACGTGTCTTCCATCTAGTCGTACACGTAATAAATGAAAAATTCGTGCAAAAATATTTTCTTAATTATTTCTCCACCTATCAAGCCAATCTTGCACCGTATCGGATACTTTTCGGGTCCTGACTTACCCTGTACCACCAGGACATGTTCTAACACTATTTTCTCATCTTAATTAAGTACATATATGGTGCCACCTTAGAGGAGCAGAGGGAAAAATAATTAGCTCTACTGACAGGCTACTTAACCTTACTGAGTTATGCAGTAGAGATTCACTATAACGGGTAGACAAAAGACTGTCTAAAATATTCCCATACTGCGTTCTGATTTTTATGTTGTCCATAAATATCTTCTGGTGACTCAGCATGATGATTCGTAGGTGTCATGATTACGCTTGATGACTCAGCACGCTGACTCAGCATCGTTATGATGACTCTTAGATATTTTCTTTGGTTTTGTCTCCTATTTAGGGGACAAAATTATTTAATATTTGACTGGAGCATTTTATTCAATCCAGAGCTCCAAAAATTCATTCAAAAATATCATAAAATTCCTCATATTCTAGAGAAAATCTGTGAATTTTCTCAGGTCATAACTCAACCTGTAGCCCCACTTAAAAATTCATTTTTTAAAATGCCCTTTTTCGGCACAACTGGCTTTTAAGTATTCTTAAAGCCATTTTGCTGGTCTTCTGGGGATGAAACTAATTTTATAATTTTCTATAGTCTTTTAGATCATGCATCCCCATTTTACCATAATTTTCTGAGGTTTCCTTATGACTCAAACAATTAAATCTACCTCTACATCTCAAATTGAGCCATAAACTTATAAATTCCTTTTAAGTTACCTCAGGGGTATTTTCGTCATCTCTCTTAACAAAAGAGCCTTAGAATATTATTTCCCATTTTCTAGGATTTTCTTAGAATTTTCTAAGTAATTTCCATTTTTTACCCCTAATGGCCGTAACTTTCTGAATTTACGGTTTTACCCCTGCTTAGGCTCAACCTCATAAAACCATCTCTTTGAGGCTTCTAACTTAACCTTTGGTCTGTAGCTAGCCTCTTTTCTCTTTCTGGGCTTTTGAAACTTTACTGGAGCCTCTAACTTTGATTACCCTTTAGCCTCTTAAAACATTCACTTTGTAGTTTAGTCCCTGAAACTGCTTTAACTTCCTTTCTCATCTTTAGGACCTCTACTAAAAAGGGGTCTGGTAGCCTATCCCGTTCAGGCTATTTCTAGTACTTCTAGGCCCAAAAATCGGGATGTTACAAGCATCATAAAACAGATTACCCTAAATCTAAGACACTATGTGCTACTTCAAAAATGCTTTTGAGGTAAAAAAAAAAAAAACTACATTGGATGTTACTAAAAAAGTATTTTATCATGCTAGGTGTAACAAAAACTATTTTAGGATATCAAATGTTCTTAAAAAAATATTCTAGTGTGCTAAGTGCACCACTAAGCATACTAAAAATTATTTTAAAATAATGGATACTACTAAAAAAATATTTTAGAATGTTGAGTGTATAAAAATTATTATAAGATATTGAATGCTATTCAAAAAATATTTTAGGGTAGTTTTTTTTTACCATACAAGGCGCTTCTCAAAGAAATGTTCTAGCTTGCTGAGTGTACCAAAAATTATTTTAGGATGCTGGGAATAAAAAAATTACTTTGGGATGTCAGGTGCTCTTAAAAAATATTTTATATATTAAATGTTACTGAAAAATATTTTAAAATAAAATATAAAAAAAATGAGCGCCTTCATTTTGCACCCAAAACAGCAGTCATTTTGGGTAGAGGAGGGCGACGGGCAGGACCGACAGCGGAGAGAAGTTAAGTCCCAGAATTGAGCCCGAAACTCTCTCTATGACAATGTTTCCAATTCCAAGGACAACATGTCACGTGCTCATTGGCCTCCACAAGCACTGCTGATGTGGTTCACTGTGCGAACTGCTTTTAGCCCTTCTTTTATATGTATATGTATAAAGATAGATTACGTTTAGTTTTATAATGGCAAAAAAAAATTACATTTATTTTTAGATGGTGGAATGACTTTAGGTTGGCGAACGAGTTGAAGTACGCTAGACCACTAATCAAGGAACAAAAACCAGACGGGACTAAACCGGTCGAGACAGTGGGTCTAGGGTCACTGGTCGGACCGGAGGGCAGACCGGGATCGAACCGGTCATATTAAAATAATATAATTTAATTCATAACATTAAAATAGAACAAAATTCATAAATAATAATTAGTTGAAAAAATATAAAAAGTTACAAAAGTAGTTTAAATGTTTCACTGTACCAACTACCAAGCAAACATTAATAAACTACATATGTTCATCACTATGGAAAATCAAAATCATCATTAAGATTATTGGCAATGGCATGGACCGACATTAACAGCTGGACAAGGAACAGTAGGAGTGACAATATCATCATGCAAAGGCGAAGGATCAACAATATCCATGTCTTTGTCACCTATGTAAGACAATAAGCAATATTAATGATTATGCAAATAATTATATATTCATCTAAGAATAGAGTGTTAATTATATATATAAACCTTTGTTATTCCTCTCAAGAGTTGTTGAATTTGCAACGCCTTCATTATTAAGGACACTATCAAGTGTAGCCACATCTCTATCATCAAATTCTAGAGTGGGATCTTCTTCAGCCACCCAAAAGTCCACCATATCAATGTTTTCATAGTCAATTGGATCATAACTTTTCTTCTTCTTCAATGTACTCCTTTAATGACAAATAAAACTTCAATTAAATATAAATCAATTAAAATAAAAGACTAAAAGTATTCATTATTTTCAAGATTACCTATGCTTCAATCGCAAATTATAGTTTGTGAAAACCAAATCATTCAACCTCTTATGTTCCAATCTGTTTCTTCTTTTTGTATGAATTCTTTCAAACAAGCTCCAATTCCTCTCACAACCAGAAAAAGCAGAAGTTTGACTAAGAATACGCATTGCAACATGCTGCAATTCTGGAACTGAACAACTATAATATGTCCACTATTCATCTACATAATAAAATACATTTAGTATACAGTATTATATAGAATTAGTAAATAACCATAAATATACTATAAAGTATTAACACTTACAAGGGTCTAATTTTTGTGCAGCTTTTTGACATAAGGGTTTACTAAAAGATTCCTTGCCTTCACGATAAGTAGTTGCTTATTTCATTACCAAAAAGCCATTAACATCTTCATCTGAGTAAGACTCCACCACATCAATCAACGCCATCATTAACTTTGACTTGTTAGGCAGTTTGGATCATATGTGATTGCAGGATTCAACAAATATGATGCTGCATGAAGATTGGTCTTCAAATGCCTGTCCCATCAAGCTTGAATAATGCTTGTGTAGGGCCTATACAACTCCTTGTTCTTTTTAAACATCTCTTTAATAGCCACTTTTGCCCTTCGTATGCCTTCATAAACATAAGGCAATGAAGGCTTCTTATCTGAGTCCACAATTCTCAACAACTTTATGAGAGGCGACACAATCCTCACAACTTGATAACAATCATTCCAAAACCGATTATCTAATATTAGGGCACTAAAATTTTTTTCTTGCCTCAGTCTTGGATAATTTGTGATCCACAAAATGCTTATCAACAACTAGAGCTTGCAAGTCATTTTTGTGTATGTATATGATATGCAACATAATAAATGTAGTAGCAAATCTTGTGACACCAGGATGCATAATTTCTTTCCAACTCAGTCTTCTCCTCAACCATGATAAGAAAACCATATGGTTGTATGCAAAAATTGTTATCTTTGAGGCCTTTGATGCAAGGTCTGACACATGAGGCATGCTAGAAAAGTCTTCTAATACAAGATTCAAATAATGAGCAGCACAAGGTGACCAATAAATATTTTTATATTTTTCCTTAATTAGCCTACCACATACTACATAGTTGGCTGTATTGTCAGTCACTACATGGATAATGTTCTTAGGACCAACCCACTTAATGACTTCATAGAATAGAGTAAATAGAGTTTTGGTATCTTTGACTAAATCTGATACATCATCACACTTCACAAACACCATACCATATGTAGAATACACTAAAAAGTTTATTAAAGTTTGTTGTCTAACGTTAGTCCATCCATCAGTCATGAGTGTGTAACCATTGTTTTTCCATTTAGCTCGATGGCTATCAATGAGTAACTAACATTCTTTTCTCCAATCACTCAATAAATTAGTTTTGAAATCATAAGCACTAGGAGCTTCAAACCCAGGCCCAATTGAAGCAATACCATCCACAACTTTTTGAAATAAAGGGCAATCAGATGCTTTGAATGGAATACAGTTCACAATAGCCTATTCAATAATCAACGTTTTCACATTATGTTTTGCTTCTTTAGTTGCTAATGCACTTTTGATGCCTGGTTGGGAATTAGGAGCTGTCCTAGGAGCAAAATAATTGTCCAAACTCCTAGGAGCTCTCCTCTTTATCCCACTACTCATGGTAATTGGAGAATCAACATGGGTTTCTTCCAGTTCATCTTCTATGTTTTCAATAGCCTTTTTCTTTGAACATTCTTTCAAAGACTCTATCATTCTATGACGTACATCATGTGAAACTATTTTGCATGAAGCTATTTACCAATAACACCAGCAAGGTGTTGTTTCATCCTGTTTATCCTACCTCCTCTATAATTATTACCACAAAAAAGACATGTATATACAGTTTGTGTCCCCTCTTTTTTGTAGGCAACATGTGCCCATGCAGGATCAGTTTTACCACATAATTAAGAAGTCGGGAGTAGAGGTTTCGATATTAGGAGTGGAAGATTGAGTGACATTTTCATTTCCAGAACTTTGATTGTTTTGAATATCCATCACTGCTATTAAATAACAAATCAAAAATTAATAAAAATGATCTTGGATATTAGATAAACACAAATAGTAGAGCCACAAGTTTCAACCTTTCAGGAACCACTTCAAAACAATTGTATCAATAAGCCATGAATCACCAACACTCTAAAGAAAGAGAACAACATTACGAGACATCTTAAATTACACATGGACACTTTAAATATATCAAAGGGCTACAGTCCAAATAATCTAAGTTTTGCTCATATTATTCCTCCCGAATTATCAAATACAAACAAGCTTTACAGTGTATTAATCATTGTAAAGAATATTTCCAATTAGAGGGCTACAGTCCAAACTAGCTTTAACATTCCAAATATTTCCAATCATCGTAAAATGGCAGAAGCAAAAGTCATATAATCCATAGAATGGCAGTAGTAAAACTACTGGTCTACAACATCAAGATCAGCCAACATGCCAAAATACTTCCAACATTGAAAGTAGAGCAAAAGTAAAGAAATCCAGTGAAAGCTAGAAGTACCAAACCTCCTTCAGTCAGTGGAAAAACTAGAAACTCAAAAGCAGAGCAGGGCAATCCGTGAATGTGGTCAAAGGCAGAAAGCAAAGGTGAACTTAGCAGTCTTAGCTAGAGATTTTCATCTCCCCTCACTTCCAATTTCCCAAACCTCTCGACCCGTGGAGAAAAAAGCAGAGATGTATATCAGTTTCTTCCTAAAATTCAAACTCAACCTAGCTAAAAGGGGAGGGAATGTTTTTTGAGCTTACCCAATGCTTCAAAGTCGGAATCTAGCACAGGGAAAACGGTTGACCAGTAAGGGATCTAGCGCAGGACTGTCACATCCAGTAATATGGCATCTAGAAATAGGGATATTTCTAAATATTCAAAGGCCAAAAAGGATAAGGAGGAATAGAAGATTTATGGCGAAAATAATTATTATAATTTTTCAAGCCAATTATGAAAAGTTTGACTAATTAAGGAAAATTGGTCAAGAATAATTATGGAAAAATATTTTCAAGCATCAAAAAATTAAGAAAAAATAAGACAAGATCCCTTGAGAATTATATGGGATTATAAAATTGGTTTTATGACCAAATTGCCCTTAAAGAAATTACAAAGGAATTTAAGGGCAATTTAAGCTAGTTTAAGGTCTTTTATTTGGAAAATTTCAAATAAATAATTGGAAAGAGAATAAAATCCCAAGAAAATTCTTAAGATATCCCAAGGAATTATAAGATATTATGGAATTAAAAGAAGACCCTCAAGTATCCAAGATTTTTTCCAGTTCCTTTGAAAAGTGGAAAAATCACTAAAGAGAAGGAAATTAGTTTTCTTTTTTATTTAATTATTGGGAAATTAAATTTGGAGACAAAGAGGGCAATTTAGGAAGATAAAAATGAGGAAAATAATTTATGGATCTGACAAAAAATAATTACAGAGGCCAGAGCACTGTAATTATAGAAAAGAAATTAAACTCGGAGTCAAAGTGCACCGATAAAGCAAGACTAGAGTCTTGCAATTCAAATGGTTCACATTTAGCCATGTGTCAAGCCCTTAATGGAGAGGATTTAAAGCTTTCCAAGTGTCAAGCCTCAAGTGGAGGAGAGTTTGACTTTTGGAAATTAATTACAATTGGAATTAAGTGATTAAGAGGGAAATTTCAAGAAGGAGTAGGCTTTTAACACTTGGCTTCTCATTAATGTTAGTAGGTGAGATATTTTGTGCATATTAAATGAGTAATCCTCCCCCATTTTCAGATCTATGTTTCGGCCAAGGAGAGATCAAGAGAGAAAGGAGTAAGCTTGAAGTGGAAACAAGGGGAAAGCAACCATATTGGATCAAGTAAGCTTGGAGTTAAGGTTGGTAGTTGATTCTATGTTGTTCCTTGCTTGATTCTCTTGTTTTTGATGGTTTAAAATTCTATTTCTTTCCCTTTTTCTTGAGCTGGCTGAAATGTTTATTGAATGGAGAGGGAAGTTTTGTTGTTCAAACTTGCTAGAACACCTCAAAGCATGATAGATCCTAGTGGTTATAAGAGTTTGTAGGTTGATTTTGAAGTGTTTTCTTTGTTAGGTTGCATGAGAACCATTTTGGACAAAGCAAGATGTGGATCCTAGGATGTGTTTTTCAAATTTTGAGGCTTCCATTGTGTTCAAAATGAACAATGGTGTAGGATAAACCTAAAGAACAAGTGTTGGAAGCCATAGATCAAAGTTGCAATTTTTGGATTTTGAACCCTAATGGTTCGATCAGTTCAAAATTGGAAGAAGGGATTTTATTTTGTTAAATCCAAGTAGATATTTGAAATCTACATGAAAAATCATGTAGGAATGAGTCAAGAGGGAATTTTTAGGATTTAAGGAAACAAACTCTAAACTTTAAAGAACAAAGGGGAAAGCTTTAAGGGACAAAGGTTGTCCTTGAGTTATGTTGTTGATTTTCATGTGGAATGGTTGATAATTCTTGCTTCTCTTTTTGTGGATTGCCATGTTAGGGTTTGGCATTTGTGGAAGCAAGAAATAAGAACAAGAAAATCAAAGAGCATTGGATCAAGGTAGTAAGATTTAATTAACCTTAATGTTGATTGTTGTATTGATTGCTATGCAATTTCATGTGCTATTATGTGGTTGAACTAAATGATGATGATGATGATTGTGTAGCTATACTCCTTGATTTATGTGTCTTGGCTATTGCATGTTAGAGTGCTACATGTATGAGGTAAAGTAGTTCCCTATTAATAGCAAAAGGTTGGAATGCTTGTAATTGATGCATATTAATGTTTTGGTTGATTGATCTTGCTACTGGCATTTCATTGAAATCTCATCCCTCATATGTAACTAATATTTTAGGGACTGAATCATCAAAAGGGAGGCTGCAAATCCAAGGATCAATATGGAGATGAGCCATGAGGAAATAATTGTATTCGTTATGTATAAGTATCTATGGTTGGTGCTGTAAT
>NW_021632559.1:0-71386 GCF_004799145.2 Neltuma alba
TTGAAATTATGAAAGTCTAGAGACCATTCAAGAAGAACTTTATTCCCAAAATAGAGAAGAAAGGATACTTGAAGCAGTGATGATCAATACGAATAGTCATCTTGGAGGCCGTCAAGCTCAAGCTCCTCTTGAAATTTCTTGTAGGATGATTTGTGCTTGTTTCTGGTAAAAAGAAAGATACCCATTTTCTTGATTCACATATCTCAGACCTTGAGCTAGAGGCAATCCATCACTCACCCTTCCTACTATGGTCAGCTTCACCATCTCCTGAACGTTACCTCAACAGGGTATATGGTGGATGAAGGAGAAATAAGGGCTTTTTATGGGCCATGTGAGTAAGTATTAGACAACTTTAAGAACAAGTCATCTGAGGATGTGCAGAAGAAGCAAAAGGAAACAATCTGAAGAAGTGAAATCAACTCGGCTAAGTTATTCTAATCCCAGTACATTTTCTGCGTCCATATTTCCATTGAGTCTCCTAATCTTGGGTGCTCCTAGCTTTCGATTCTCACATTCCATATAATTAATCTTAGTTAAACTCATCTAACTTCTGTAGAATCTCAAACAACAAAGAGCAGAATTAACATAGTTACAGCCATCCTTTGACCTGCAGCATTACCTTTAATCCTAACAACGTTGTCATCAACGTCATCCAAAGCCGCTTTCCACACTGGTAGGCAGGCCAGTCCTATATCATCATTGTTCTGAATAGCCTTGATTGAAAACGTGTCATCATTAAAAGGTGAACAGCAGGCAAAGACCTACTTTTGTTAGCTTCTTGGCTTGCAGGATTTTATGATGGCTATGAACTCATTAACTTGTTTTCCATTATCGTGTTTTCTCCGTAGAGGTGATATTTAAATTCCTGTACGTACGGATTCATACAAGAGGAAACACATACGTCCGTACGTACGTTTTGTTGTTCAATAATTGTTCATACTGAAGGATTTTATTGAACCGATCGAGCCTCGTTAAACCGAATGCGCGTTGTGCCCATTCGGTGGTAACAAAGTTTTGACATTTATTCACTCGGACCCCTGCTCTTTGTTCCTTGTTTATTCAAAATGTGACGCCACTTCGAAAGTTGAATCTTCCTCACTTCCTCTGCACCAATATATGGTGAATTCGCTTAAAGCGTTAAGCTTTGTGGAATTTTCAGGAGAAAAGAAAACTTTCCATCAAAGTCACCGAGTTATGAGTCATGATATTTTAGAGGGGTTTCGTGAGTCTTCTACCTGTCAAATGTTTGACTAATTGCTTCATTGAAAGTTCTGTCGTTTTCTTCTGTTGAAATTATATCCGTCTAGTTAATCCCTTTCTTTTTCATGGGTTTTAATGATTTATATTTAGGTTTGTTTCTCTTTTTCATTTTGCGTTACTAGGAAGAAAGAACCCCGGTCATTGCCTTACATGGCATGCATGCATTAAATACGGTCCTGGTTCTTTACGCCGCCCAATTGTACTATACTTGTGCATTTATAGCTATCTGATGGTTTTCATTGCTTCCTCTTCAGTGGGTTTTCAACTGCAACACTCTTCTTCCTCCTCCTGTTTCCTCCTCTTCTTCCTCCTCCTCTTCTTCTTCCTCTAGGTTATTAAAAATAGAGAAAAAGAACAGATTATATATAGGACTAAATCAAGCTGGTAATGAGGGGGTGAAGATGGGGAGGTCACCATGTTGTGATAAAGATGGAGTGAAAAAGGGAGCTTGGACTCCTGAAGAAGATGAACTCTTAGTTCAGTACATCAAGAAGCATGGCTGTGGTAGTTGGCGGACACTACCCAAGAATGCAGGTGCGACTTCCTACATCACTTTTTTCTTTTTGTTGTTTTTTCTGCACTCACTTTTTTTTACCTATGGGTCAAAAGTGGAGAAGTATGGAATCTTGTATTCAGCAATTACATGGCACAGTATGCCTGTTCACCAGGGGAAAAATAAAGCTGATATATCATATGTTCTTGTTAATATATGCACCTCCTTGTGTTTGAAACGTGGAAGGTAGTTAAAGAATTTGTTTGGATCCTAATGTAACACCTCAGTCACTTTGTCTCCTATATTTACATTTTCCCCCTAATCATTTTGGCATCTTAAAGTAAGATTTCTATCAAAGAGGTGAATTTCAAGTGCAAATGATTAAAAGATTATTTTGGAAAAACTAACACATAGTTTTTACACATAGTTAACTTAAAAAAATTTCTTAATCTCTGTAAATTAGACATCTAACTTAAATATCTAGAACAAGAGAAAGTATAATACAATGCTAGTTCGGGTTGGTCAACCTCGGGTACAAAAGGTCAATTCTTTTTCTAGGTGGGATCATGGGTGGGAAGGTAAAAGGAGGATGCAGCCGGAGCTTCTGGAATGTTTGAAGCTAGGGTTAAAATATTGTTAATGAAGACTGATATAGTCACCATATGATCCTTGCAAAGGGGATGTGCCTGTTTCACTCTATGGTAATTGTACCACTGAATCTTTGAAGACCACATCTTCTGTAACTTCTTTTTCTCTAAGGTTTAAGTAACTATCTCATGCTGAGAGCAAATGCAATCGCCAAGTTCTTTTGTAACTTCTTTCGGTTTCAGGTTTTAGATTTTAGTTACCAGTTTGATTCTCAGAGAAATCCCATTGTAGAGTTCTTTTATATGATGTTACTCCCACGGGAATTTCAAAATAAAAGTGAATAAATTACTGATTATAGCCGTTCGCTGTAATTCTGTGAGCAGCCTCTGCATGTTGCTGCTCTCATACTGTTTCTGGTTTTGTACAATATATTTCTTCGCCAAAAAGTAAGTGGAAATAACGCAGTCAACAGGTTGACATACTCCAAAGAAGAAAAATATGAAGACGGTGTTGTGAAGAAGAAAGATGAAAATTAAGTTCATTTCATCCTATTCTATTTAATGATATTTTGCATTTCTGAGTTCTCTCCTAAATCCAAGTACGCTATTTTATCAGAAACTTGTACATCTGTTAGTACTTGTTAATATTTATAACATGACTGCCGCTAGGTCTCCTTCGATGTGGAAAAAGTTGTCGGCTTCGGTGGATAAACTATCTTCGCCCAGACATCAAGCGTGGCCCTTTTACAAGTGAAGAAGAAGGTAAAATCATTCAGCTGCATGGCATGCTCGGCAACAGGTAGTGCATTGATCCCCTGGTTAATTTTCTTGAACACACACACACACTACTCATTCTATTGCTTTGAATTAAATTGATGGAATTGAAGCATTTTAGTTGTAGCTGCCATGGATTTCTGAAGAATATTGCACCCCTCATTATCCAGAAGGAAAAAAGATCTTTTATATAACGTTTCAGTGACAATATTTATGATATGAAATCTTCTCATTTTATTGCTCTATCATTAATCTTTTCCATGTGGTCGCATTAGGTGGGCTGCTATAGCATCTCATTTACCTGGGAGAACAGACAATGAAATTAAGAACTACTGGAACACACATCTGAAGAAGCGCTTCCTTCACTCATCAGGTCATTCTCTGGAGGCACAAGAGCCCTCTTTTAAAGGTCCTCATCATCGGAGTGATATGAAGTCTGAATCTTCTTCTGTACGTCATGTAATCCAGTGGGAAAAGGCCAGAGTTGAGGCAGAGAAAAGGCTGTCAATGGAATTGGAATCCTCATGTGTTAATCATTTTTCTAAATCTAGCACACATTCTGATTGCTTTCTTCGACTTTGGCATTCTGAGGTGGGGCAATCGTTTCGCATGATCACAGAAAAGAAAGCGGAAAGCGAAAGCCCTACCTCGCAAGTAAGCAGTGTCTTTGCCAACATGGCTCAAGAACAACTAAGCAGCCTCAATCCAAAGCTTGAAGATGGCACAGCTGGGTCAGACTCAGGTTCTCATGACTTTCTTGATGCCTCTGATTCTGCATTAAAGCTCCTGCTAGATATACCTGGTGACAATGTCGGGTTCTTTGAAGGATTGGAACAGACTGAGAATTTCCAGGGTCCTCTGCATGATAGATATGACTAAATCTACTGCATAAACTTCTCAGGGAAAGGCAATGCCTTCGTGAATAGAAGATTTTGTGCCTTTCTGTTTCTTCATTTTTGTACATGTTAGTCCAGTGACTAGTCACAGTTCAGCTGGTTTCTTCATATGCTCTCAACTTTTGGTACATGCTAGATGGTTTAGAGGTAATATGAAGGGAGGCTAGATGAAGCATTTGCCAGAATTCAAAATTACCTCCCACTCCATGGAGGTTGTAAAAGGAAATTTTTCATGCCTTTTGATTGATTTCTACATTCGCTTTTATCAGTCTTTTGTCTGCTCCTCTCCCTTGGAGACTGATTAGAGTCAGGAGTTTAGAAACTACTCACCAACTCTCAGTTAATGACTTAAACTTTTGGTTGAAAGTAGTCCTTGACATGATATCCAGATCTCTCAAAATTAAGTGTTCGGTAATTCAATCCTTGCCACCTTTGATTTATACAATTCAACTTGGTTTTAACACAAGGCATGACAAGTCATGCTTTATATACACTTTTATATAATTTAAAAAAAAAAACAATGTACAACAAACTAAACTTTATAATTTCTTAATGTCTAAAGTAATTGGAGCACTCACACCAATATTGATATGCACACATCATAAATGAACATCAACTAAATCCCCAACAAATAATTTAAATACAAGTAACACATCTGTACTGACACCAACAAACGACACATCTGTACTCACATTTGAACAGTCAAAGAACGTGCGCTAACAACTGTTCACCGGAAAAAATAAAACACTACCAAATCAACTTTCTTGGTTTTCTTATGAGATCTCAGGATTTCAGTATCAGAAACAGCCAAGGATCTTCTTGGGAGCAGTTCCAGTGGCCCTGTATTTTGCAGCTGCTTCCTCTGCCTTGAGAAGATCTTCCCCTTTCTTGGCATCAATAATTGCCCTCTTCTCTTCAGCCTCCTTGTGGATCATAGCGACTCTGTTTTTCATTTTCTCCACGTATTCAGCCTTCTTCTTTTCAAGTTGTTCCTAACTCGCATACAAATTAGAAACACACAGAAGAATTAGTAGCAGACCAATATATATTTAGAAAAAGGTTAAAAGAAAAGTATGTAAAGAACAATTTTGATTAATTTAAATTCCAGTCTGTTACAACTGATTTTCTATTTCTTTTATTTTCAAGTATTTTTTTCACTCGTTTTCTTTCAATTTTTACTTTGGAACCAAAAAAAAAAAAAAACACTTGGTTCGTAGCAGAAGTTATAGTAATCTGGATTTAAATCAATGGACAGATATTTTAACAGCACTCACAAAGCACTTCTGGGAATTACTAATGAAAAGGAATGATTGATCTTACTTCAATCCTTTTTAATTCAGCCTCAATGGCTGCTTTCTTGCTGTTCTCCCATGCTGAAATAGCTGATAACTTCTTGTGTGCTCTGCTCAAAAGATTCTATTCAAATTAATATCTATGAAACCTTGTTGAATGAAATGAAAGAAACAAACAAATATCTAGTGTAATAATGCAAAAGCAGCCTCTTACTTGTTCTCTGCTTTTGATTTTTCACTTTCTTCCCATGCTTTGACTAGTGAAAGCCTCTTCTCTGTTGCAACTCTAGCCAACACTGCATCTGTATATGAAAAAACTTGTTTAACCTCTAATTTAGGATATAAAAATGTATGAAGGGATATAAAACCGTCGAGATACCTCGATTTGCAGAGCCTTCAGATGGTTTCTCTGCAGAAGCTTCTTGAGGCTCTGAATAAACAACAATAATCACAATGATGTCATTATATCATGTTGACGGCTCAATCATGCAAAATCCATATGTTTTGATACAGTGGCTCAGAAGCTCTTTTTTTTTTTTTTAATTTCTTTTGGGTATAATCCCAAATACTTGAGGGAAGGTAGAAAAACTCTACAGATTTATCAACCAGTCCTTATTACAGAGTGTTCATAGGCTTTAGAGAACTTGATAATTTAGTTATTTTTACTAATTCCTCGAAATTGTCCAAATTTTTCATCCCCATGTCGTTATCAAATAGTTAAGATCAGGCTGAGCACAGGCACAGAAATTAAAGGATGAACTATAAGAAGCATCACCATTCAGAAAAGGTTGACATCTATAAGATGAAGGTATAAATGAATTCACAGTTATCTTGTTTTCACAAGTCTCAAACGTCCCCTGCTAAGACAAGCACGTGTTTGCAAATACTAGCCATCATAAACTGACAAGAAAAGAAAAAAATGAATAAAAGTTTAAAGTATACGTTAGAATAAAAGTTTAAAGTATACGTTATAAAAAGGATTATGACTTCTGAGTCCCAATTCCCAAATAGATGAAAAACCCTTCAGAAACTATACCGGACAGGAATAATTCAGTTGACAAAAACAACAGAGATCACTATGAATTAAACTCGAGAAATTCATTATCAGAAGTCCTTGAAGAACAGAAAGAAAAATTCAACAATTCACTGTTTATATTTATAAGAAATGAAAAAGGGTGTTCAACTAAGGACTTGTCCCCTGAACCAACCATAAAATAAACAGAGTAACCATGGAACACAAACACAAACATATACACAGAAAGAGATATATTTCCTTTTGAGTCAATTTTTCAGAGGAAACAAACAGATATAGAAGAAAAGTGAGAAAGAGAGGGGAGTTGGGTATGTACTTTCAACTATAGCAAGAGTCTTAAGTTCTTCAGAAGGAGGTGCCGGAGTTACAGATTTCTCCTCAGTCACATCTTTTGGAGGCTCCTCATGAGGTGGAGGTGCTGGTGGTTGCGGTGGGGGAGGCTCCTCATGAGGCGGCGGCGGCGGCGGCGGCGGAGGCGCCTCATGAGGTGGCGGCGGCGGAGGCTCCGATGGGGATTCAGCGTCCAGCTTTTTGGGTTGCTCCTCTGTCATACTTCTGCTTTCCTTCTTTTGAGTTGAGTTGTGATTCCTCACAGAAAAGTTGGTGATGATGATGACGATGAGGATTTGAAACAAAAGGGTGTAACGGAGCTTTCACTTATTGTGGAAATATCAGAAATTGATGAAGAGAGAGAGAAGAGGAAGGGAGGAAGAGGAGAGAGAAAGGTGGTTAAGATATTATGGTTGAAGAAATAAGGTAACTGTTCGAGCTCTATCAGCTCTCTCTAATATTCCAACGGCGCTTAGCTGGATGGTTGATACAGGTGGCCACCCTCCCTTCGCCAGTTTGCCTCAATCATGCAACTTTCTTCTTTCATTTTTTTTTTCAATATTATTATTATATTCTTCCACTTTTAATTGATAATTTAAAATTAATATGGGAAAATAGATAAGTTCCAGATCATTTGGTTAAGATACCCCCACAAAAAAGTGGCGTAAGTGACTACACATATTTGACTTTAGCCCAAAAAAAGTTCATTTATTTACTTTAGAGAAATAGAAGGAAATGAATTACAATAAATAAAAATAGTTTTTTGTAAACATAATTAATTCTTTTTTTACTTTGAAATTAAATTAATAAAAACAAGAATAATCCATTATTTATTAAATAATAATAACGAGAATGTGTGTGCGTGTTAAAAAAACTCGACTTTGAGTAGAAGATATGCATTTATTTGAGTATAAAACTCATAATATTTTGCTGTCACATCACTGTATCAATTTTTTTTTTTTACGCTTTCTATACATGAATTTCTTCGACGTTTGGTATTCACTAGTAGGGGTTGGATGTAAGTATTAGCGCTTGAAAATTCCAAAGTCAAATTCATAAAAATGTCCAATGAATAATGATGTATATGTTACATTTATGGATGTTGGCCAAAATAAAAATTAATATCATTTTTAGTTTATTTTAGACTGCTTAAAAATTCTTGATACCTATTACCTAGAACAGTATTTTGATCTCTAAAATAAGCATTATAAACTAAATGAAGTCCAATTTCAGGAGCCAAAATGTCAAATTTTAAGAATTAAAAATAATATTAACAAAAAAAAATGATGCTTAGTGTCCAAATAAAACCTCACTTTTAATCGCATGTATGTTATTGCATTTAGGTTAATCGAGTTTGATTTAGTTCTGGATAAAATGTGATTTACAAAATTATATGGGCCATTAACAGAAAGTTTCCACAGAAAATATATCATTTCAGAAAAAAGGAATAATTAATTAACATCATCGAACACTCTAGAAAATTAGGGAAATGGCAATAAATTGTTGGCTAACCAAGACTTGATGACAACAATTATTGACATTTATGCATAAAACATATAAACATCAATAAAGTGATATATGCGTGAATGACCCCTCATAATAATTTAAATTCATTTTATTATTAAATAATTCAAAAAAACCTTATTAACATGTAACACGTCAATTAATTTGAAAGCATCAAATTAATTTGATTATTGAGGCTGAGGTTGTCTTCAACATTAAGCTGTGTGTGGCGTCGTTGTCTTGGGTAGCGTGGAGACGAATACGGAAGATTCCTTCTATGGAGATTCAGTCATTTCTTGGCGATGACGAAATATTCTAAATTTAATTTATTTTCATCTACATTTGAGATATAAAATTTACAACAAACTACACTATATTTCGAGTTATTCTTTTTTCTTGTGGGATAATTAAAATGGTCAATTAAATATTATTCCTCCAGTCCTATTTATAGAACAGAGAAAAAAGATATTTTTTTATTCTATTTATAGAACATTGAGAGAAATTTTTATATTTATATATAATTTTACCCTTCATTTATTATTATATTGATTTTATTTATATGAGGTACTACTTCCGATCCTAATTATAAGAGCTAGTTGACTAATTTGAGGAATAAATAAGTGTTGTGCTAATGAAGTATATTGGATAAAACTATTATTATTAGAATAACTATCTTAGAAAAAATACATAAATATGATAAACAAAGCAAGTTGAAGTCTTATATTTAGAACCAAAATAATAGTCAAAATGATATCTCATATCAAAAACTGGAGTTTGTATATATATACTACCTCCGGTCCTAATTATAAGAGCCAGTTAACTAATTTGAAGAGATTAAAGAAGTAAGTTGAATTAGTTATTTGTCCTAAATAGTTATTATCTTTCCTAAAATATTCTTGCTAATCAAGTGTATTGACTAGAATTATCATTATTAGAAGGGTTACTTTGGAAAAAATGTATAAATATGAGAGACAAAGTGAACTGAGATCTTATATTTATGACCAAAATAAAAGTCAAATACAGTCTTGTATTAAGGATTAGAGGTAGTATAATATAAGTATGTAAATCCTCTCATGCGTAACGCCATAATGACCACACACCTAAACAAGCCAACACTACATGAGCCCTTCAACTATGACAACTGGCTGTACAGATAGATAAACTAGAAATAACTATTATGAAGAAAGGATTCCCCCCCCCCCCTCTTATTCAGATGATAATAGAGGATAAATATTTTTAAAATTACTAGGATAAAATCTAAATCGAAAGCAAATTTTCTCAGAGCGGCCTAAAACCATGTAATTTGAAGACAGAATGGGACATGCTGATTGGTGGAAAACAACAGAGTAAATTTTAAAAAATCTTTGGGAAAAAAATTGATGGAAAATTGTCGCTGCATGCAATTTTTATGAATTGGCCTATTTTTAATAGTAACAACAAAAACATCTTTTTAGTTATTCCTAATTTTTGTTTGTATTCTGAATTTTCACATGACAACTTGATTCAGATTCCTTAGAATCTTGTTTCTTTTGTCGTAATTTCAGATTTCTCATCATTTGCTTATGGCCATTCAACATATGGTAAGATAGAATCATCATCTGTTTCATTAGAACTATAACTTTCATAGTTTATCATAAAAAATAATATAATTAAAAGTATAACTCTTACAAAAGCGAAACAAGACTTTTCAAGACTAAAATCCATTTTATACCAAATAGGCAAATAATGAACATAAATAGGCACATAAACATTCATTAAAAACTTAAAATCAAAATTTTGTTTCTAATATTTGAACATTAAGATTATGCTGAGAGAATAAATTAAATTACTAATTTCTTCATGCATGGCATTTTTTATTGGGAAAATGACAATAAAATACCACTTGAATTCCAAAAAGACAGATAAGGGACCTGAATAAGCAAAATGACAAATAGGGCACTGGGTACCAATCTGGAATTCATATTTTCGGCCAAAAGACCCAAATGCCCTGATGAAATGCGGGAAGACCGAAAGCTGAAAGTGAGAGAAAGGAGAGAGGAAGACCGACGCAGTGAGAGAAAGGAGAGAGGAAGACCGACGCTGATGAAATGCGGGAAGAAGGAAAGAAGAATGTTGAAAATGCTATTATCTTACTCCTTCGCATCACCATTCTGTAGAGATTGTTGATTTTGGTTGTGGGAAAGAGGATTTGTAGTGAGAGAGGGAGTGAACCGAAGCGGAAAGATGAAGTGGAAATCAGAAAACTGGCAAGCAATTACGTAACGTAACTGCTGTCATATGCCAGCTGGTTTTTGGTAAATCCCATTACGTGAATGGTAAATTTCACTATACATGTAGTTAATTATGAATTTTACAAAATACATATTGTAATTTACAACTTTTGTAGTGAAAGTGACTACTTTGTTAATGGGTTTTGCAACCTGTTTTCAGAAGATAAACAACTTGTTTGTAAAAACTAATAAAAGTGACAACTTTTGTAGTCACGTTGAATTAACTGGTTGCAAAAGCCATTTAAGAAGTGGTCATTTTCACTATAAAAGTTGTAAATATCACTGTGTGTTTTGTAAAATTCAGCGTCAAATTTTATTGATTTTTAGAAACAAGTTGCTCATCCCCTGAAAAAAGGTTGCAAAACTCATTTAAGAAGTGGTAATTTTCACTACAAAAGTTGTAAATATCACTGTGTGTTTTGTAAAATTCAGCATGAAATTTTATTGGTTTTTAGAAACAAGTTGTCAATCCCTTAAAAAGAGGTTGCAAAACTCATTTAAGAAGTGGTAATTTTCATTACAAAAGTTGTAAATATCACTCTATGTTTTGTAAAATTCAGCATGGAATTTTATTGGTTTTTAGAAACAAGTTGCCAATCCCTTGAAAAGAGGTTGCAAAACTCATTTAAGAAGTGGTAATTTTCACTACAAAAGTTGTAAATATCACTCTATGTTTTGTAAAATTCAGCATGGAATTTTATTGGTTTTTAGAAACAAGTTGTCAATCCCTTGAAAAGAGGTTGCAAAACTCATTTAAAAAGTGGTCATTTTCACTATAAAAGTTGTAAATATTACTGTGTGTTTTGTAAAATTCAGAGTCAAATTTTATTAGTTTTTACAAACAAGTTGTTTATCTCCTGAAAACAGGTTGCAAAACCCATTAACAAAGTAGTCACTTTCACTACAAAAGTTGTAAATCACAATATGTATTTTGTAAAATTCATAATTAACTACATGTATAGTGAAATTTACCATTCACGTAATGGGATTTACCAAAAACCAGCAGGCATATGACAGCAGTTACGTTACGTAATTGCTTGCCATTGTTTTCTGATTTCCGCTTCGTCTTTCCCACAGGTTCACTCCCTCTCTCACTACAAATCCTCTTTCCCACAACCAAAACCCACCAAATCAACAATCTCTACAGAATGGTGATGCGAAGGATTTAGTTTCGTCAACTGGAGGGGGTTCGGTTTCGTGGAGTGGAGGGATTGGTTTCATTGAGTAGAGGGATTCGGTTTCACTGAGAGGAGGGATTAGTTTCACCGAGTAGATGGATTGGTTTCACCAAGTGGGGGCAGTTTCTCTTTCGCCGAGTGGGGGGAATTGCTTTCGCTGAGAGGAGGCGAACACAATAAGGGCAATTCAGTCTTTAGGCCAAAAATCAAAATTCCAGATTGGTACCTGATGCCTTTTTTGTCATTTTGCTTATTCAGGTCCTTTATCTGTCTTTTTAGAATTCAAGTGGTATTTTAGTGTCATTTTCCCTTTTTTATTTAGGTGGCGAACACCCAATTGGACCGAAGGAGAATAAATTCATAGACTAATGGTAAAAGGACCAGCCCATATAGAGCCCAAGGTAGGAGGGTCTGTTTTCTCACATCTTTTTTTTTTTTTTTGGTTGCCCAGAATATCCCTCCATCCGAACGGTAAAAGACTAATTTCTGAGGGTACTGTCAGGCGCCGTAGCAGGAATTCCTCCTCACAATGTCTTTTTCATACACACTGCTCCAAAGATTAAACCCAAAACATGATGTTTAAGGTGCCCAAATCCCTTTCACTTGGATAAACATTTGTTGGTGTTTTCTCACCTCTTTTAATAGGTCAAGTTTTTTAGAAAATTTTTTTCATCTCTATTATTTTGTCACCCATTTTCGAATTAATTCAGGCATATAAATAATTGAATATAGGAAGAATTATAATGAGATCTCAAGTAAAGAAAATAATTATCAGTAAGTCTCAATAACAAGTAAGCAGTTGTCATCTTCTAAACTAAATCTTATCATGGCAGGCTATATTGTCAATAATACTTTTTAATAGCTATATTTGTTATTTGGAATTTCACAGCAAATCTTTCAAAATTCATAACTTACTTTGACAAAGAGGCACGGTTAGGCTACTTGAATTATTTTATTATTGTGAAACAATTTTTGAATAATTAAAATGAAAAATGTGGCTGCCCAGTATGGATAAGCTACACCGGCCCCAAAAAAAAAAACTCATCCGATCCTTAAATTAAAACCTATTTAACTAATTTGATTAGACTAAGGAAGTTAGGTAAGTTAGTTAATTATAATAAATGTCATACATTTTTTCTAAAATACCATAATCATCTTCTTAACATCCAATTTTCCTCTTTTATTTGATTATAGTTGAAGAAGTATTCATAGAGGTAATTTAGAGAAAATTGATAAATATGAGAAATGAGTCTCATATTTAGGATCAAAACTAACTCAACAATTAGGTCATATATTAAGGACCGGAAGAGTACATGCTTAAGCTACCTACCATGAAGTCCAAAGTCCACCAAACTCGCCTCCTCATCAAATGTCCATGTTTTTCAACAATGCGTCAATTATTTTCTAGCCGGAAAAGGGGCATTTCAGTCAATCCGTCCCCTCGTGAAACGAATCTGGGCCTATCCCAATGGTTTTCCCTTTTACCTATGGGAGATTTCCATCTAACATTCTAACTTTCCAAATGAGGCATGGGGACACGAGTCATCACCTGCTAGGCTGATGGTAGCCATGTGACTCGTGCTTTTCACTAAATAATTAAACTGTTAATATATATATATATATATATATATATATATAGTTAAATGTTTTTTCATATATTTGGTCAAAAAAATGTTTTTTCATATATCATATGTGGTACGAATTATGAAGTAAGCCACAATTTATAAATATATCAGATAATTATAAATAAAATATTATCATCCTTTAATTAACGAGAAAAGTTCATATTTATCTTATTCATGTACATACCTAAACTCAGTCCCATATTTTTTTTTGTTGCCCAGAGTATCCTCCCACCCGAACGGTAAGAGACTAATCTCTCGGAGTACTGTCAGGCGCCGTAACGGAGACCCCTTCCAACAGTGTTTTTTCCATACACATCGCCCCAAGGATCGAACCCAGGACATGATGTTTAAGAAGCCCAAGTCCTTTCCACTTGGACCAACACTTATTGGTCAGTCCCATATTTTTTGTTGTAACAAGAAGTTTACATGAGTTGGGTTATTAGTTCACCAAAACTAAAACATACTTCCGTACTCAACAAGTACTTACAAAGATAAATACAAATCAATCACCAATTCTTATAAGTTATGAGTCAATTTCCTATAATTAAACTAGTTCTTATTGGCAACCCCGCATTTAGAAAAGAAACTAAGGAGGCATTGAGCTAGAAGGCCCAATCAATTATACTCCTCCGGTCCTAATTATAAGACCCAATTGACTTATTTGAGGAGATTAAGGAAGTAAGTTAAGTTGGTTATTTATATTAAATAAGTGTTGTTATTCCTAAAATATCTTTGCTAATTAAGTATATTGGCTAAAAACTATCATTATTTGAAGGATTATCTTGGAAAAAAATATATAATATAAGAGAGAAAATGGATTGGGTCTTATAATTAGGACCAAATAAAAAGTCAAATTGGGTCTTATAATAAGGACCGGAGGAGTATCATTTATATGCATTAAGAATGATATAAAGCACAACGGTACAGCGTATCAAAACAAAACACGAGTGGGAATGTTAGTTGATCCAACCAAATGTGTCTCAATATTTCAAGATATTAATTTATATATATATTTAAAAAAAAAAAACTACAGTCTCCTCTAATCTTTGCTCATTCAATTCCTATTTCTCTCATAAAATAGTTTCCATGTCCCAGATTAGAAATAAGCACTACCTACTTAAAACAAGAATTTTACTTAAACAGAGACCATTAGGTGAAACAATGCTAAATAGGAGCATAGTCGTCAAATGCAGGAGCGGGAGGCTTAGTGATAGCACAGAAGACAACCAAGGCAGCAAACAAGACAGTAACAACCGAAGTGAAGTTTACGAGGTAAGCCTCTGATCCAAATTTGGCCAATCCACTCTCCTCAAGGAATGTCATCTTCTCCAGAAACCCCAGAATCGCAGCTGCAACAACCATCATGTACACCAGCAGCCCAAACAAAATGTGCCACGGAAGTGACACTCTCCTCAGAGCTGGGTCCCCTCCGGGGTACATAAACATCACAAACCCATATATCCACTGCAATAATGTACATATCTATATTACTATCTGTTCTTAATTGGTTCACCAAAATTTGCAGAGTTTTCCAAGAATGCTTATGTTACTTTCAATCTCACCAGCTACCTGTAGAAGAGAAGAAAGGGAATAGGTTTATTACCTGAACGCCATAAAGAACAATAGCAGCAATTCCGATCCAGGAATGGAAGCTGTAGAGATTAGCAATGTGTTTCTCATTATGAAACAAGAACACAGCATAAATTCCCACTATTCCAAGTACCAATGCAATGGCATGAAGAACAAGGTGTATCACTTTCTTCACTTCTTTCTCCAGTGGAAATGATTTGTAACTTATGATAGCTGCATTTTGTTCAACACAAAACAGGAAAACAAAAACCAGTGACTTATTAAGCCAATTTGCATAACAACTAAACCAGGGCACTCAAATGTGTGTTGGATTACCTTCGCCTCCAATAACAACTAACCCAATTAGCATAAGAACAGGATGGACCTGTAAGTATGAATCAAACGCGAGTTAGACATAGAAAAACATTGAAGTACAAATGTAGAAAAATGGGAAGAGTTAAGAGAAATATTGAAACAAGTTACGTTGAAGAGGAGGCTCTTGTCCGGAGAGTTCCAAGCTAAGCCACCAAGATAGTGAATGGTCCAAACCAAGACCATAGCAATGGCAGTAATACCCAGAAAGTGAACTGCAAAAGTTATTGGAAATGGATTTACACCAACGTCCATCCTGCTCTTCTTCTTCTTCTTTAATTTTCTGCAGGAAAATAACATATATAGCAGAGCATGATATGTCGCATGTTGTGCCAAACTAACTTTCCTGACCTTTGACTGGCTGATAGAGTTCGTCTTCGTGTTTTTCCCAAAGCCTCTACTCTCCACGCAGCTCTCAGTCTGTGATAACAAAAATTTAACGCAATGATCACGGTGTTTTCAACTTTTTTGGCTATATCATTACATCCTAATATCCATATTTTAATATCACAGCTGTTTCCCGCGAGCAAACATTCCCTCCGTTTTTTTTGACCAAAAGAAAAAACATTTCTTCCGTTTGTCAAATATAAAATTTAATACAAGATCTCTCTACTCTGTAGTGACATTAGGCGTGGCTTAGGTGACACTTGAGACATGAATGTAGCGCACAAGTTAGAAATTTAATTTGCACAGCACGAACAGACGTATATATTCTACAGGTAGCATCTTACTAGATTCCAATCACCTGTGCTATGATGATTAATAACCATGAAGTAGTAGCTGAGTCAGCTACTATCGGAAGGTGGAAGGGTGTAGGTAGCGATGAAATGCGAAAATCAAACTCATCACCTCCCACTTATAACAAAACATTTAAAATACTAAGCTACAAGGTCATAATTGACTTAAAAAGAACAATTACTGGGTCCGTTCATATTAGTAGTAAAAAAAAAAAAACTTATTTTTAATCTGATTTTAAAAAAAATGATATTTGGTAAAAATTAAATAGGATAGTATGATTTGTGTTTGGATTGACTTTTATAAAAATTAGTTTGTAAAATAAAAAAAATTATTTAGATTATAATTGAATAAGTAGGTTTGGTTTACAGAATAACCAAAATGGGTATGACTTTTATTAAATAATGAGAAATGATTAAAAATATGAATTTACAAAATATAATAATTTTAAATTATTATAATATGAAAAACTTATATTTAATTAATAAAATATATTTAAATTAGAAATCATATTAATATGAAAATTTTTGAACCAAATGACATTATATAATTAATTGGATGACATACTCTGTATAATTTATGTAAATAAAAAATAAAAAATAATATTAAGAATTAAAAATATTATAATAACTGTTAAAAATTGTTTTAGAATATTAAAACAAATAACTAAAAACTTATTGAAAAGTACAAAAATATATAAAAAAAAAGCATAAGAACAACATAAACATAAGGGCAAAAATGTCTTTTAATTTCAAAAGGCTATTTTTGTTCAAGTTATAAGTAGTTTTAGGTGTTTTTGCAATCGTGTCTAAAAAAGCAGTTTTTGACTCATAAGTCAAATTGGCCAAAAACTATAACAAACAGCTTCCAAATTTACATCTAAATTTGTAAACAGACTTATCACACTTGTAAGTTACTTTTCCTCTCCAAAACGCTATGCCAAATAAATTGACTATCAACATGACACTACAAGTGGAATTGAACTCGTAACCTCTCACTTGTAAGATAGAGCGTTGATTTGAACATTTTTAGTTATTTTGGGTTAAACAAAATATAAAACCAAATTATGAAGTACAGCACAACTCGAGTTGTGTCTGTTGAGGAGTTTTTTTTATTAATTCCTAAATTAACTAAGTGACAAACGCATTAAAAATAAGGGGTTTGAAAAGGGATTTTTCTTTGAAAAAAAGGCAATAAAAGACCCCCGAATTAGCAAAATCGCAAAATACACACCTGAATAAATTAAATTGCTTGGAAGATCATGTCTTAAATTGCAATTATGAAATATTTGAGAAAATACCGAAATGCCCCCTTCTTTTCGTCTTTCTTTTGTCATCCTATGTCCTTCTCTTTCCTTCTTCTTCCTTTCCCTCTCTTCGTGCTTCTCTTTCCTCTGCTATCCACAAACATAGTGCTCTATTTATTTATTCCCATATTCTCTTTTCTTCTCGCAACACTTCTTCCTCTTCATTACACCCCAAATGATAATCAAGATCTTTACACTTCTCCCCAACATGTCGATGCCATAAGAAGTTTTCATATCTGCAAGCCCCAACAACCTAGTAACGTTGGCGATGCTAAAGAGATCATAAGCATTGGTGAAGAAACCCATGTCAGCGATGACAATGGACAAGTATTAGATAACAGCAATAACAATGGGAAAGAAAACCACCAACTAATATCAAAACATCATCTTCTAAGTCTGGTTTCTTTCTTCTTCTTCTTTTTTTTTTTGGGTCTTACCCAATTGTAATTGACCAGTTAAGAGTTTTTTTTAGTGAAATATTTATGTTGTTCTGTTAAATAACTTGTGCAAATGATGTTTGACTGGGAAGAAAATGACAAGATTAATTTGGGAGATGATAATATTAGTTTGGGAAATAACGATAAAAAATTTGGTAAAGAATAAATTGAATTGAATAGTTGTCAATTGTAACTAAAGAGTTGTTATTTGATAATAAGGAGCTGTTATTTTAAAAGGATAAGTTGTTGAAAAAGCAAATGCTTGTGTGGTTGTAAATGAGAAGATGAAAGTTTGGCATTTAACACGGTCAGTAATGAAAATATTTCACTACCAAATGACAAGAATGGTAACCTAAATAATAAGAATGGCAAACAAAATAACAATTTTGTGATTGGGTTTCTTATGAGATTAAGTTTCATGAAAAGTTGCATTATTTTCATATTTCATTACCAAATGACAAGAGTGGTAAGGGAAATAACAAATTTGATAAGCAAAATTATAAGCCTGTGATTGGATTTTTGATGAAATTAATTTTCACAAAAAATTGCCATTATTTTTGTAATTTACTACCAAATAACAAGAGTAGTAAGTCAAATGATAATAGTGTTAAACCAAATAATAAGTTTGATAAGCGAAATTATAAGCCTGTAACTGGGTTTATGATGAAATTAAGTTTAATGAAAAGTTACTAGTATTTTGATATTTCACTATCAAATAACAAGAACACTAAACGAAATGACAAAAATATAAGCGAAATAACACTTTTGTGATTGGATTTCATACAAAATTAAGTGTTATGAAAAGTTGTTAATATTTTCACATTTCATTACCAAACGACAAGAGTAACAAGCCAAATGACAAGTTGGGTAAGTAAAATTATAAGCATGTGACTAGGTTTCTAATAAAATTAAGTTTCATGAAAAATTGCTATTATTTTCATTTACTATCAAGTGAAAAGAACAGCAAGCGAAATAACAAGAGTGGGTAAGTGAAATAATAATTTGGTGATTGGGTTTCTCATTAAATTAAGTTTAATGGAAAGTTTTTATTATTTCTACATTTCACTGTCAAATAACAAAAGTAGTAAGCCAAATAACAAGAGTGGTAAGCCAAATAACAAGTTTGGTAGGCAAAATTACAAGTTTGTGACTGGGTTTCTCATTAACTTCAGAACATTAAAAAGATTTAAATTGTTACCATTTACAACTGATAAATACATAATGTTAACATTGTTCACTCCATAAACAAAAAGCTAATACTTCCAGATCATGATGTCATGTTACCGCCATCATAGTAATAAGTCCTCAGTTACAACACTATCAAGCCAAATTATAACAATAGTAACTCAAATAACAAAAAACTAGAGGTGCTTTGCTAGCAACTAGTTTTTGCAAAATTCAGTGCATCTTAAACTAACCACAACCTTCTCCAACTAACATCTTTCATCATCAACTTTGCACCTCATTCTCTTCCACCGTATAACCCAGTTACCCACACCATAACCGACCAAGATGACGTCACGCCAATCATGAAGCATACTAGTAGTGTCTTGGGTAGCTGTAATCTTATCCTCTCTAACATTGATTCTGTACACTATCTCCAGAGCACAATTGCTATTAACCTGAATCCAATTACTCTTGCTAAACAATGTTAACAATGGGTCACCAACTTTTTTGTAATAAAGGTCAGTGGATATGGGCACAACTTCAATTCCATTAAGAAATACGTAGACGGCTAGATAATTGGTGCTAGGAGGGAGAGGAAGAGAAGGACGGAGAGAGGGAGAGGAAGAGAAGGACGGAGAGAGCGAAAGAGGGAGCAAGAGGAAGAGAAGCAGGAAAGAGAAAGAGATGGGATGATGAAAGAAAGAGAAGAAGGGCATTTTAGACTTTTGGATTTCATTTCATAATTGCAATTTAAGACCTAGTCTCCCCAAGCAATTTAATTTATTTAGGTGTGTATTTTGCCCCTTTGTTAATTCGGAGGTCTTTTATTGTCATTTTCCCTTTTTCTTTTTATAAAATTGATTATGAAAAAAATAAATAAATCTAAACTACTTTTTTTTTTTGTATTTTTAGAGAGAATGAAAAAAAGCAAATTTGAATTTTAAGAAATGAAGAGAATGCTCTTTGAAAATGAATCAATAACTATCCTAACTTGTTTAATGATATAAGAGTAAGTTAAAGTGATTACGGTTGGTTTAGAGAAGTTATTCACTTATTCCTTTTAAATTAATACTCAATTAGACCATTAATTACTTGTTAAATTTGCTTCAAGTATAATCTCTACACTCTACTGTTTCTACACAACTCGCATAAACATCATTTTAATAATGAATTAACAAAGGTATAAATATAAATATATGTACAAACCAAGTACTCAAACTTATAAATACTAATTTAAATCTCAACAATTCCAATCCAAACCAAGAATTACAACCAGTAATTTCTAGTTTTAAACCAAATATAAGAAATTTCATACCAGAGATCATCAATTAAAAAGTCTAAACTAAGGACTAGGATTAAACTCCCTTTTGTAGCTCTAAAATTCAAGCCATTGAATTCAATCCCAAATAACACATCAAACTCAGCCTCTCATAGCTCTGAACCCAGTCATAACACGTTCTAAAATGCAGCAGTCATAGAAATGATGATGTTGGTGGACGTGGAAGATGGGGGTCGCGAATGATATGGGTCTACGACGGAGGTGGCGGCTTATGGTTAATGGAGGGAAAAAAAACAAGATGAATGAATAAGAGTCGAAAAAACGTGATGATTGGGATAAATCCATGTATAATAGATATGGTCTCCGATGGAGGTGGCGGCTTATGGTTTGCTACCGCCTCCCTGCACGATCAATCCATATATGATATAATATAACCTAATGCTTCTAAAACCAAAACGGCATGCCTCTTTTTTTTTTTAATTTTTTTTTATTGTATTTTTCTTTTTCTTTTTTCAGTTTTTCTAATTTCCTTTTTTTCCCCAAAACTTGCAAGATAAATTGAGATTATATGATATCACAAAATCCCAAAATCAATCATTGAAGAGCAAATCTAAAAATATGATAAAATTTTTCTTTTTAACTCCATTTTAATGCAATCAATCTTTAATTCAAAATACCCATAATAAATACAAATTATCCCACTTTAATTGGTAAAATCTCCAAAAAATATTAATAATATATTAAAATAGGAATTTATCAAACATTTATGTCGCTAGATTACAAGGCCATTGGTACCTGGTTACTTAGAGAATTGCTATGAAATCTTAAGTAAAGAACATAATTACTAAAAAAATTCTAATGGTAACAAATAGCTATAACGACAAGTTTCAAAATATTAGATGACAATTGTTTACTTATCATTTAGACTCATTGATAATTTTCTTCGTTCTCATTATTTTGTAAAATGAGAGTCACATCAATTATTGGGATAAAATGCTAACTGGCCATGAGTTAGAGACGTTATTAATTATAGGGAACAAAATGTCAAGTTTCACCTTCAAGCACTTGTTGATGGCAACTAAAAACTCAAAATACTAAAAACCTGTTGGCTGAGATGATAAGCGGTTACTTTATAGGGAAGAAAATATAAGTTTAAATTTCAGGAAGTGTACCTGTTGGAAGGATTTTAACTCTAACACTTCCAACCTAACAAGAATTAATTAGTTTCAATTCTAAAATAATTTAGAAGTATCCTGAGCTCAAAAAAAAAAAAGTTTAGAATTGTATGGAACCGCACTTTACAATCACTTATAGAGTCAAATATTATGAAAATAACACTAATAAAGTGGACGTCGTGTTAATGGAGCCTCCATATCTGTTTAATTACTTAAATATTAATCATAATTTGTTAAGAGATTAATCCAACTAATGGTCCCATGTTCCCAACACACAAATGAAGACAAAAACTCACTGAAAATGTGGGGTGGTGAGGCAAACACATTTTCGGCTTAAGCGGGATCTTCTTTTGATTTGAATATAAAATAATAAAACACCTTCCCTTCTCTTACCTTCCATTCTTCCCAATCCAAATCTTTCCTTCACAAACCTTCTTCAATTCACATTGGGAGTTGGGACCCACACACTCTTGTCATCCATAATGTATTTTTTTTAAGGGGGAAAAACCAACATTATGGCATTCAATATGGCTTTGGCTTTTCGAAGCCATCCCTCAACCAAAAAAAAAAAATTAATTTTAAAAATTATACTAAGAGCTAAGGTTCTTGTTCGATAAAGATAAATAAATCAAAATGTCTCCACTCAATTAGAAGCATATAACTATTTTAAAAAATCAATAACTCAATTGCAAATATCAAAAGCTTAATTGTAAATATAGGAACCTTAATGTTAGATTATTAGAAACCTTATTTCTTTTGATATTTTGTGTTATTTGAGCTCCGAAATTCAGATGTTTGAAATTTTGAATGATACATCAACTGTAAATAAGGAAAGTCGGTTATTTTTTACTCTTTATATCAAAATATATGTGAGTTCATTTTTAAGATTTTTACCCACATATTAAGAAATGCAATTATTAATATATTAAAATGTTCATAATATTAAATTTTCTCTTAATTCAATGTGTTAAAATATTTTGACATTTTTTTGCCAACAAAACATTTTTACATTCATTACTTGTATGAAGAAGGTGTAATAGAAAATATTAATAAATGCTGCTTTGAGCTCATGAAAAGAGACATAAAACGAAACAGTTTTTTTAAAAAAGACATAAATTAAAAAATGGAAGGAGTACCAAACTTCCTTTTTTTTTTTTTTCCGCAGTTACACTTAAAACTTTTGATTTTTTAAAATCAACATGTTTCCATCGGGTGATGGTATTTTGTTTCGTAGTATATATTAGTCTTTTAATCGAAGGCCTTATTAATTCTTTAGAGCTGTTTTAAAAATTTAATTTCCTTCGTTTCCTTTTAAAAAAAGAAGGTCCTTGAGCGTCATTATTTGCCTTCCCTAAACCCTCAAGTGTCATTTTCCATCCATAAATACATGCAAAAGATAGAAACCATTTAATGGACATCAAATGTTCATGAAACAATCCATGCATCAAAATCATACATTCATTTGATTTTATGACAAATGCACTCACAGAATCTAGCTTTAAAATTTCATGATTAACTTTTTTTTTAATAAAGAAATGTCATGATTCATTTCACATATGAACCTAACAAGTTAAAATTTAAAAAAAAAATTGTCCCTATAATTTCAATTGATTTTTAATTTAATCCTCATAATTTTAGATTCCATAAGTAAGTCTCTTATGTTTTTTTTTGGACCCAAAAAAAGTCTCTTATGTTTTTATTTGGTGGATTTTCGTCAAAATTTTATTAATATGTGATTATCTTTTTCATTAGTGTGTATACTATATATATATATATATATATAGTATATAAAAAATTATATAATTGGTTAAATCAATAAAAAATTAACAAAAATATTGTTAGAACTTTAATAATAAGAATTAAATCAGAAAATTTGTAAATTATAAAGACTTCAGCAGAAATTCATATTAAAAATTAATCAAAACTATAAGGATAAAAACATGATTTTCCTATAATATGATGTTACCTTACTTATCACTTCATACCTATTTTCTACCTATTTTAGCTCCTTCGCATAACTACTAATAATAAAGAGGTGACGACGAAGAAAAACCAAGTCCATCATCATGGGAAGATTATTGTTCTTCTCTCTTCTTCTCTCACTTGTTCATCTCTTCAACTCGGCCATTTCTGTGCATAAGCAAGCTCTACCAACTCCACCATTGCCGATTCTGCCTCTCCCATCATATTCTCAGTTAAAATGGCAACAAAGAGAGATCATCATGTTTATCCACTTCGGTGTGAACACCTTCACGGACAGAGAACGGGGAGACGGCGATGAAAGCCCACAAATCTTCAACCCTTCAGGCCTCAACGCCGGCCAGTGGGCGACGGTCGCGGCAGAGGCCGGAGTTTCCTTGATGATCCTGACAGCCAAACACCATGACGGGTTTTGCCTGTGGCCTTCAAATTACACTGAGCATTCTGTGATCGGAAGCCCCTGGAAAAATGGCAAAGGAGATGTTGTGAGAGAGTTTGTTAATGAAGCTTCAGCAAAAGGAATAGACGCGGGCTTTATCTTTCTCCGTGGGATAGACATGACTCCAGATATGGGACATGATATACCTTACAATGAATATTATTTAGCTCAGCTTCAAGAACTGCTCAATAAGTGAGTTCCTTTAATTATCTGTTTCTGTGAAGATCAACTGATGTATTCTGGAAAGGTTTCAAATATGAAATATGAATGATTGGTGTTTGATAATATGCAGCTATGGAGAAGTAAGGGAGATATGGTTTGATGGAGCCAAGGATCCAAAGGCGCAAAATGTGTCGTACTACTTCACAGAATGGTTCTCAATGGTGAAAGAGTTGCAGAAATCCATAAACATATTTTCAGATGCAGGTCCAGATGTGAGGTGGGTGGGAGATGAGCAAGGCTATGCATCAGACACGTGTTGGTCTCTCATCAACCGAACTTCTGTTTCCATTGGAAATCCTGACATCACCCGGTAAGTTCATCTTCCAAGCCAAGCATTAATCTTGTTCATCACCATATATAACACAAAATTTAGGTTCCATTTTTTTCATTTTTCACATACTCTGTTATGGCATATTACTAGAAGAACAGTTTTGGTGCATCTAAATCCGGTGAAACCAAAATGCCTTCGAGATTATTTGACTTTGAAGATAAGGAACTAACAAGAACTTATTACATACTTGACGTGCAAGCAAAGTTATCATCTATGATTTTTCATGATTGTAATTTATCACTGATTAATTTCTTGGTGATCATATATTCGTATAGCTACCTAAACACAGGTGATCCCAAAGGAACGGACTGGGTTCCTGCAGAATGCGATGTGTCGATTCGACCAGGATGGTTTTGGCACAAGTCAGAATCACCAAAAAGCCTAACTGAACTACTTGATATTTACTACAACTCAGTTGGTAGAAACTGCTTATTACTCCTCAACGTGCCTCCCAACACAACCGGCCTCATATCTGACATTGATGCCCAAAGGTTGAAGCAGTTTCACACTGCAGTCGCTACAGTTTTCCAAAAGAACATAGCAGAAGACAGCTGCACTGTTATAGTAAGCAGTCAAAGAGGAGCAAAAGAAGGTGGTTTTGGACCAGAAAACATGATAGACAGTGACCATTTGTGGACATACTGGGCTCCTGAAGAAGAAGGAGAAGAAGAAGAAGGAAGAAGAAAGGAGCATTGGGTCGAGATAAGAGGGAAGAATAATGGGAGTGTGAGATTCAATGTGGTGAGGGTTCAGGAAGCGATAGGACTTGGTCAGAGGATAAAAGGGCATGAGATCTATGTGGATGGTGAATTGGTGATCAGAGGGGCCACAGTGGGTTACAAGAGGCTTCACAGGCTTGAAGGTGGTCTGGTAAATGCTCACGCTGTGAGGATCAGAATCACTGAGTCAAGAGGATTGCCTCTCATTTCCTCTATTGGTCTCCACTTTGATCCTTTCTGGCACTCTAAGTTCACTACTGGTTTCAAGAAACAATGATAAGTAATATGAAGCTTCTGAAGTATACCGTATACATGTTAATTTATTACATGAAAGAAGTGGGCCCCCTTTACTTACATTTTAACTCTATTATGTTACTTCTAATGACTGAGATGTATTAAAAGAAATCTCTAACACACTTGAAGTTATTTTTAATATCGTAAACACTAAGGAACCACTACTGTATTTCACAAAGGTACATACATGACTTCTCGTCTATTATTCCTTCCCAAAGTCCTCGGATAAAACATAATAATTATCATTATGACAATAAAGTTATAACACATAATGCATATCCAAATTTTTATCCAATTATTTGGGATTACCTTTGACGATCCCAAAGGAGCCCTTTAATATCAACACAAGTATACGAAGCACTTTTAAGAAGGGTTTGTGTGCAATTTATTTAAATAAGAATATGCTTCATGAATATCTGTTTTAAAACCGTTGGTAGCAATGAAGCAGCCAAAGAAACTGAGGGGATATATATCTGAAGAGGCCAGAAAGATCAAAGCTTTGATCTGCGAGAAGCAACGACATGAAGACCACCATCAATTTGTAAAGTAAGCATGCTCCTGTGTTTTGCTGATTGCCTTTGATCTGCCAGTTCCAATTTGAAGCAACCCAAAAGAACCGCAGCAAATATCTTCATCTGTCTGTATGCAAACTCCTTTCCCAGGCAAATTCTTGGTCCTGCCTGTTCATCTCACCAACAATAACCATTTCTCAAGCACTTATAAGAGACCCACAATTTTTAATCTCACAAATACTCATGGAAACTTTTGTCTTACCTGAAAGGCTGTGAGCTTGAAAGAGCTCTCTTGCCGGAAAATTCCATTATGATCAAACCATCTCTCTGGCTTAAATAACTCAGCATCATTACCCCATAAGTACTTCATCCTTCCCATGGCATAGGGGCAGAATACCATTAGATCTCCTTTCCTCACATTAAATCCATCTGGCAATATGTCGTCCGAGAAACAGTACTTACCTTCCTGTAACGACAACATAAATCTTATCAAACAACTATGAAGCATGAACATTTCAATGCAGGACAATGTCAGTCACACAAATCATATATACAGACACATCTCAATTCTTCTAATTTACACAGAGAAAGTGAGTCATATATACATTATCCAACACTACTGCGTTATTCTCTCTTCAGCTGCATAATTATAGAGGATTTAGTTTACTATTTTATAGCGTCATGGCATCAGTATTTATGTCATGTCTTTTATATATACTTGTCCATATTCTGTAGACGTAGGATAAAATTGGAACTCATCAAGAAAATATTATGATGCCTGGATTTTAACTTACCAGTGGAATTGCTGGATAAAGCCTTAGTGTTTCAGTTAGAGTTGCGTGCAGATACTGCATTTTTTCAAGGGCATCTTCAGTTAATCTAGCTGCAAGTTCTTCAGCCGTTACGTCACCTCGTACTTTTGTTGCCTCCAAGATTTCTTGTGCAATCTTTTCCTGTATATGGGGATGTTTGCAGAGCAGATAAACAAACCAGGAAAGAGTGCTTCCTGTTGTATCTTTCCCAGCTATGATGAAACTCAGGATTATGTCTTTAAGGTATTTTGGATCTGTCTCTTTCAGTTCAATAAACCTTGACAACATATCACCATTCACCACCTGTTAAAAATATTTTCTGCCATTAAATGAAATATTTACTGTGGTTGATCCTTAAGGAATGTTTTAGGAATTAGGAATTAACAATTATAAACGCTCGTATGAATTGCCACACAGTGACAAATATGTTTATACATTCAAGTTCTTTTTCTTAAAAAAAAAAAAAAAGAATCATGACATGATACAACATATATAGGAAAAATAGTATAAAGTCCTAATAAAGGAGTTTAATCACTAAAAAGTCTCACAACAAGTGAGCAATATGGAATGATAAATTCTGGTGCAGGATTCAAAAAAAAAAAAAAAAAAAAAAGGTCTGGTGTAGGAAATGACAATACATCCATGCTGCTCACTTATTATTGAGACGTTTTGGTAATCATATACCTTCCTTTGAACCTCCTAATATTTTCCTATGTATATACGTACACGCCCATGCCATATTCAAATAATGTTTGAAACTTCCATTGTAGTGATGCTAAAGAAAGAAACACTGCAACTAGCATTTTAGTTAAAGGAAAAGTAGTACTCACGGGAGAATCATCTTGTTGCTTTTGGACTTGCTGAATTTTGGTTCTGATTACTTTATACACAAACTGGTCTACTACTCTTATGTTGTTTTTAAGTATTGCTTCTGATCCAATGTTCAGGTGTCGCTTGATCTTCCAAAAAACGTCTACATACCTGTACATGGTAACTGTGCTTGCTTCATCAAAAGCATTGGAGAACCGAGTACCTTCTTCATAGGTTCCACACATGGTGTCTAGTTCTACACCAAGCACAACCTTAAATACTGAATCTAAAGCTGACTTCATGAACAAATCCTGCATGCCAACGACCAGCAAGGTAAGATTTGAAGCCTCTCTTGTTTCAGTAGTTGGAACCAAAAACAGTATATTATAATCTGCATATAGGAAAGGGAGTACTAATCTCCACACAAGTGATGGAAGTTAGCACCAAGACATAAAAAACCGGATCGAACACTAAATTGGTTAAGGTAGTGGTTCAAGGGTTAGTTGGTCGGACTAAAATCAACTTGGGTCAAACTGGTCATATTAAAATAATATAATTTAATAAAAAATAACAAAATATAACAATATTAATAATCACTAATAAAAAATACAAAAAAAATAACAATAGTTTGATTATAACAATAACTAAGTACAACAACATTAAGAATTTTGATCTTTATGGTTCAATTCCTACCTGGTTCAACAACCAAATCAACCTAGACTGTTGGCTAGTTTTCCATTTGAACCTGCCTATTTGGTCCCCCTTTTTTGCCTTGGTTAGCACTCCCCACCTTGGGTTCTTCAACTTTAATTTTTAATAAAAATTAGTAGTATAGGATATTAAGTTCTACACAGAGTAGTATGAGATGATCAATAAGATGGGTTGGTTCTTCCACCCCAACAATTAGTTTTGGATAGGGTTACGTATCTCACTTAAGTGCGCATCAACTTCACTTAATTTCTTACTTGCAGCTCAACAGTGTTGTTTGAGATTGCAGCTTTTGAGACTATCCCTACAAGCTTTCTTGCGTTGGTTCTAAACACTGAACTGCTGAAGTCTTTCAATAACCTGGTGGAGAATTGGTAGCTTGCTGCCTTCCTCTGATGTTTCCACTTCACTCCATCCACTGTGAATATACCATCACCCAGAAGATCGCTCAAAACACTATGGTGATACCAACCCTGCAATAACAGGACGAAGCCGTTTATTTATAGACATTCATTTTGATAACACCGGTCCATCTTTCTATTATATCTCAATCGACACACGGTAAGATTGCTTCGATGTCCTAAAGTTATTTAGGTGTTTGCTATTGGGTTGCAATGAGGCATGTGCATATCATGAAAGATGTTCTTCAACTTTCAAGGATTTATAGCAAACCACAAAGCAATTCTTCATATCCGTGCACATATCTGGACCAACTTCTTACAAGTTAACCTGACAGAAAGCAATTTTTCAATATCTAACTCAACCTTGAGTTTTCACCACACAATATTTGAGCTCCTAGAATAGCACAAGAGAAAGATAGATCATTTAATTCAAGAGATTAATGAAATACCTTGCCGTAGTTTGCAAAGTTTCCAGAGAGAAAGTGCTCAATATTAGCTGGATCTGCAGTGTAAACCTCAGCTCTCAGGAAGCTAAGCATCCTGTAAGTTTTCCTCTGGCTTGCGAGCTCAGTGATGAAATCCAGCAGCCTGTGATAGTTGAAAAGATGGTCCAACACAGTGCCAGCAACTGGGTGGTATCTTCTTCTCTCGTTGGTTCTGCCATGGATTTTGATTGCAACAGCAGCGAAACACAGAGTCACCAATGCTAAAAGCAGAGGGCTCATACCAAAGAGATAGTCCATCACAGAAATGAGACTACGAAGTTGCGTACGGAGACCAAGTTACAACTTCATATTTCAGTAGCATTATTTGGAATCCCATGGGACCATATTGTGACCTTTAAGGTATCTCTAACACCTAACAACCAAATCAAACGTGCAAATCTAAACCCCCCCCCCCCACCCAAAAAAAAAAAAAAAGGTTCATCGTAAACTAAAGGTGAACGACCTCAAGTAAGTCTATTGGCATGAACTAGTTATGTATTCTGAAAATTATAGTTGGCGAAATGGATTATGAGATGGAGCACCCTACATGAACCAAGGTTAAAGGATAGCACCGAGTCAGCTCAAACATGCATATGCAAGTACTAAACTGATTAATCGAGCACGTGGCATGTGAACTGTGACTATTAAATCACATCAACCAGGAGATTACAGGGAATATTATTCTGTAGTTGGGATATTGTAAATATTGTAATCTCCAGGGTTCTTTAATATAACAGGAGGATAAGAAAGTAAAAGATGATATTTTAATAAAAATCTACAAAGTTGAATATTCATATTAAAGTTTAAAAATGTTCAATTTATTTTTATATATCTTTGTGATTTAATATTATCCTCATATTGTTATGGTATATCAAATCTCAATGGTTAGAAATTGATCCGAAGATAGCAAGGAGGGAGTGGAGAGAAGGACAAGTGGAGACAAGGAAAAGATTGTGAGGGATACGACAACGGTCAGTGGCCCGGCGAGCCAGATTCAGGGACGTGTCGCGATCACGATTATTGATTGGTTTAAGTTCAACAGAACATACAGGTCCGCACTTTCTGGGCTACGCACATGGGACACTAAATTAAGTTTTTTACTGGCAATTATATAATAAATAGAATTTTGAGTTCTTGGATTTGTCTTTACTTTAGTTTCAGCCTATTTTTAATCCTTCAAGAAGTAAAATAACCTAAATTTTTATTAAATTATAAAGATTGATATTTTAAATAGAAAGAAATTTAAAAAACTAAAAGTTATAATTTAAAATTTAAGATATCAAAACTAAAATAAGTATAAATCGAAGAATCCAAAAATTATATTAATCCTACAATAAATTAATAGGCTTTTACACTGTAAACAGTAAAAACAAAGGTACGGAAAATGATCGAAGAATTTATCTAAATACTACCTCCGGTCCTAATTATAAGAACTAGTTGACTAATTTGAGGAGATTAAGAAAAGAAGTTAAATTAGTTATTTGTCATAGGTGTTGTTTTTCCTAAAATATCCTTACTAATCAAGTGTATTGACTAGAACTAAT
This sequence comes from Neltuma alba, assembly GCF_004799145.2. Taxonomy (NCBI): domain Eukaryota; kingdom Viridiplantae; phylum Streptophyta; class Magnoliopsida; order Fabales; family Fabaceae; genus Neltuma; species Neltuma alba. The sequence goes on from NW_021632559.1 coordinate 30,539, forward strand.
ATTGTTAGAAGGACTATCTTGAGAAAAAAAACATAAATATTAGATACAAAGTAGATTAAGGTCTTATATTTAAGATCAAAATAAAAATCAAACGAGGTCTTATATTAAAGACCGGAGGTAGTATTATATTGTAGAAAATCTTTCACCCAAAAACAATTTTCATTCCTTACATTTCTGTCACAATCAAGCTAGAGATTGATAGGATGATTATAAGTTGCATTAAAACAATAACTGAACCGTCGCCTTATTTATTAAACAGAGATTCATCCTCCCATTTGATGAATATTAATTGAATACTATAACTTGAAATTATTTTTAATACCGTAAACACAAAAGAATCTATTTCACAGTGGCACATACATGACTTCTCATCCATTATTCCTTCCCAAAGTCCTGGGATAAAATATACCACCTCCACCGATTCTAAATATAAGAAATCGTTTGTAATGTAATTTGTGTTATAAATATTATACTTCAAAGTAGTTCTTATATTTAAAGCTGAAGGTAGTAACAATTATCATTATGACAATAAAGTTATAACACATAATGCATATCTAGATTTTTACCCAATTATTTGGGATTACCTTTGACGATCCCAAAGGAACCCTTCAATATCAATACCAGTGTATGATATGAAGAACTTTTAAGAAGAGTTTATGTGGAATTTATTTAAATAAGAATATGCTTCACGAATATCTGTTTTTAAACCGCTGGTAGCAAAGCCAAAGAAACTGAGGATAGAGAGAGAGAGAGAGAGAGAGAGAGGCCAGAAAGATTAAAGCTTTGATCTGTGGGAAGCAAGGACATGAAGACCACCATCAATTTGTAGAGTAAGCATGCTTCTGTGTCTTGCTGATCGCTTTTCATCTGCCAGTTTCAATTTGAAGCAACCCAAAAGAACTGCAGCAAATATCTTCATCTGTCTGTATGCAAACTCCTTTCCCAGGCAAATTCTTGGTCCTGCCTGTTCATCTCACCAACAACAACTATGTCTCAAGCTCTTATGAGACCCACAGCTTTTAATCTCATAAATACTCATGGAAACTTTTGTGACAAACAGAAACTGCTGCTTCCTCTAATCTTATTTATAAGACCCCTCCTATCAGTCCTTAATACAAAAACCTTTACGAAATTTAAATATTGATGACTCATTTACCCCCCAAAAGAAAAAAAGCAACTCTAACAATATCCTCATGGTGAGAAAAAGTTTTTTTTAAAACTTCCTTAAGGGTAATTCTAGAAAAGTATAGAAGTTTTTGATACTTGACTAATTTTAACTACTTTTCTTATTCCAAGTAAAGGAGTTAACACATACTTATAGAAAGGACTGGAATGAGTATATTTTTCTCCATCCAGACCTTTTTTCTTACCTGGAAGGCAGTGAACTTGAAAGAGCTCTCATGCTGGAAAATTCCATTATGATCAAGCCATCTCTCTGGCTTAAATAACTCAGCATCATCACCCCATAAGTACTTCATCCTTCCCATGGCATAAGGGCTGTATGCCATTACATTACCTTTCCTCACAGTAGATCCATCTGGCAATATGTCATCCGAGAGGCAATACTTACCGTCCTTTAACAGAAACATAAATCTCATCAAACAACTATGAAACACGAAAATTTCATTGAGAGAAAAATGTCAGTCACACAAATCATATATAATAGGTACATCTTTGTTCTTCCAATTGACACAGACAAATTAAACTGAGTCATATACATCCGACTCTATTGTGTTATTCTCTCTTCAGCTGCATAGTTATTGGTATTTATGTCATGTCCTTTAAATATGTATGTCCATATTTTGTCGTCAAAGGATAAGATTGAAACTCATTACAAGGTTGATGCCTGGATTGTAACTTACTACTGGAACTGCTGGGTAGAGCCTCAACGTTTCAGTTAGAGCTGCGTGCAGATACTGCATTTTTTCAAGGGCATCTTCAGTTAAACTAGCTGCAAGTTTTTCAGCGGTTACATCACCTCGCACTTTTGTTGCCTCCAAGATTTCTTGTGCAATCTTTTCCTGTATATGGGGATGTTTGCAGAGCAGATAAACAAACCAGGAAAGAGTGCTTCCTGTTGTATCTTTCCCAGCTATGATGAAACTCAGGATTATGTCTTTAAGATATTTTGGATCTGTCTCTTTTAGTTCTATAAACCTTGACAACATATCACCATTCACCACCTGTTAAACATATTTTCTGCGATTAAATGAAATGTTCACTCTGGCAGAACCTTAAGGAATGTTTTAGGAATTAGGAATTCTAAACACTCATATGGACGCTTGCCACATTGTAACGATATGTTTATACATTCAAATTGGAAAAAAATGACATGATACACCATATATAGGGAAAAGCATAACAGGGTCCCATGGAAGGAATGTAATTACCAAAAAAATGTAACAGCAAGTGTGCAACATGAACGGCAAATTCTGGGGCAGGTCCATGCTGCTTACTTATTGCTGAGGCTCTTTGGTGATTATATTCATTCCTTCAAACCTCATAATGATTTTCCTAAATATATATATGTACACACATGTCGTATTCAAATAATGTTTGAAAATTTCCATTGTAGTGGTGCTAAAGAAAGAAACAATGCAACTAGCATTCTAGTTAAAGGAAAAGTTGTACTCACAGGAGAATCATCTTGTTGTTTTTGGACTTGCTGCATTTTGGTTCTGATTACTTTATACACAAATTGGTCTACTACTCTTGCGTTGTTTCTAAGTACTGCTTCTGATCCAATGTTCAGATGTCGCTTGATCTTCCAAAAAACGTCAACGTATCTATAAAAGGTAGCTGTGCTTGCTTCATCAAAAGCATTGGAGAATCGGGTACCTTCTTCATAGGTTCCACACATGGTGTCTAGTTCTACACCAAGCACAACCTTAAATACTGAATCCAAAGCTGACTTCATGAATAAGCCCTACATGCCAACGACCAGCAAGGTAAGACTTGAGCCTCTCTTGTTTCAGTGGTTGGAAACAAAAACACTATATTATAATTTGCATATAGAAAAGGGAATGTTAATATCCACACTAGTGGAGGTTAGCACTCTCCACCTTGGGTTCTTCAACTTTTATTTTTAACAGAGAATTAGTAGTATAGGATATTAAATTTTATACTAAGTAGCATGAGATGCCCAATAGGATATTTAAGTGGGTTGGTTCTTTCACCCCCCAGCAATTAGCTTTTGGGGTAGAGTTAAGTATCTCACTTAGGTACGCATCAATTTCACTTAATTTCTTACTTGCAGCTCAACAGTGTTGTTTGAAATTGCAGCTTCTGAGACTATCCCTGCAAGCTTTCTTGCGTTGGTTCTAAACACTGAACTGCTGAAGTCTTTCAATAACCTGGTGGAGAATTGGTAGCTTGCTGCCTTCCTCTGATGTTTCCACTTCACTCCATCCACTGTGAATATTCCATCACCCAGAAGATCACTCAAAATACTATGTTGATAGGAACCCTGCAATAACAGATCGACCTTTTTATTAACAGACATTCATTTTGATAACATTGTTCCATCATTCTTTTTTTCTTTTTTTTGGCCTGAAGTTCCATCATTCTATTATATCTCAATCGAGATACCGTAAGATTGCTTAGATGTCCTAACGTTGTTTAGGTATTTGCTATTAGGTTGCAATGAAGCATAATGTGCATATCAAGAAAGATGCAATTCAACTTTCAAGGATTTATAGCAAACCACAAAGAAATTCTTCATATCCGTGCACATATCTGGGCCAACTTCTTACAACTTAACCCAAAACAGAGCAGTTTTTCAATGTCTAACTCAACCTTGAGTTTTCACCACACAATTTTTGAGCTCCTAGAATAGCACAAGAGAAAGATAGATCATTTAGTTCAAGAAATGAAATACCTTGCCGTAGTTTGCAAAGTTTCCAGAGAGAAAGTGCTCAATATTAACTGGATCTGCAGTGTAAACCTCAGCTCTCAAGAAGCCAAGCATCCTGTAAGTTTTCCTCTGTCTTGTGAGCTCAGTGATGAAATCCAGCAGCCTGTGATAGTTGAAAAGATGGTCCAACACAGTGCCAGCAAGTGGGTGGTATCTTCTTCTCTTGTTGGTTCTGCCATGGATTTTGATTGCAACAGCAGCGAAACACAGAGTCACCAATGCTAAAACCAGAGGGCTCATACCAAATAGATAATCCATCACAGAAATGAGGCTGCCAAGTTACAGAGACCAAGTTACTATTTCATATTTCAGTAGCATTATCTGGCATCTTCATGGGACCACATTGTGGCCTTCAACTTCAAGGTAGGTTTGACACCTAACGACCAAATCAAACGTGCGAATCTAACCACCCCCCCCCCTTCAAAATGAAAAAAAAATGAAAATGCTAGAAGAATTTACCTAAATATTATATTGTACAAAAAGCGTTCACCTAAAAAACAATTTTCATTCCTTATAACAGATGTGACATTTAATTTTTTTGGTTAAAAAGTGAAATCATTAACAATTTCAGTTTTGTCTCCTTATACATTACTTCCTCCAATCCTAAATATAAGAAACATTCTGTAATGTAAATACCGGAAGAGTATATTCTAAATTGCACCTGATGAACAAAAACTTTGCCTCCTCATTCATCCAAAAAAAAAAATATACTAACTCCTATCTTTAATATAAAAGCTAGTTTAACTTTTAATTTAGTTATAAATATAAGACCTCAATCTATTTTCTCTTTCATATTTATTTGTTTTTTTAAATAGTTCTTTTATTAGTTGCACGTATTAAAGATTATATCAAATGATAGTTCTAGTTAATACACATGATTAGTAGGGGTATTCTGGAAAAGACAACGCTAACTTAATAAATTTTCTTATTCTACTCAAATTAGTTAACTAACTCTTATATTAAGGATAAGAGATAGTATTTCATTATTGATGAATTAATTTTCTGGGGAGGAAATCACGCGAGAATATTATTGTGAAGAATCTCACCGGCAGACAAAACTGAAATCGTTCGAAATATGAGCAATTTCGCTTTTTAATTGAAAATAATAATTGCCACATTGATTAGGTTTGACAAGGAATGTATTCATAGAAATCTTAATTAAATTCTTCACTTATTCAGACACTAATCAATTTTTAGTATAGCGGTGAATACTTCCTAAAATATAATATTTCTTTATTTTATCACCGTTTATACTCCTACTATATCAATAAATAAATAAAAAGCTTAAATCAGGGACCAAAAAAGTCTTAGGGCCTATTTGGTCCAATTCAATTGCATCTTGTAATGTAATGCAGTGTAATGTAATGGAAATGTAATGTAATATTAATTACAAGGATACTGTTTGATATGTTTTCTAAGAAAAGTGCAATGAGTTATTTTTTAATAATTATCTAAAATTAATATATAGTAAAAGTACCAATTTACTTTTAGTAATAATTCAAACCCTCAAATGTGTAGAAAAGCTTCTTCAAGATACCAACGCTGTCGGCTCCGTCATTCCTCTCTCAATGGAGGACGATTGGCTAATGGAATTGATGGTCTGTCCTTGTTTTTTATGGGTTCTTGCTTATGGTTCTCCTCTCTTCATTAAGACAATATGCATCTTTGTATTTCAGCATTATCAAATTCAAAGTTGTCGCTTTATGAATTCTTTTCCTATGTTATTTCTTCTTGTTATTTTGCTTCTTTTTTTTTTGGTTTCCCAGGCTTTCGAGTTCCTATTCTTTCATTTCTTGCAACTTGATAGGCTTTTTGCATCATTCATATGAAATTTGGATACTGACGAGCTATTAGTTTTGTTGGTCAATGAAAAGGGAAAGAAAAAGGAATTTATCAACTTTCAATGAAATCCCTTGAGATTAGATGTATTGGAAAAATGGTTATCAACTTCACTGTGAAACTTCTCCGTAGTAGGGCTTTTGATGATGATTCACAATTAAGTGAGGACAAAATAGTTATTTTATAAAGGATTGCATGCTTATAATGAGTATTCATAGAGAGCCCCTATAAATAAACATTACTAAAAAAAATTATGCAATTTTTATTATCAGTGTAAAGTTTTTATCATTATTAAATTCCACCAAACAGACCATTTATAGTGATATGATAAGGATTACCGTTTTGATAATCATAATAAGGTCCATCGATTACATGCTTTTCTCTCTTTTATTTCCCGCAAATAATTACATACGGCGAATTTACTCAATTTAGCATCCGGATGGCAAAACAAAAACAAAAACAAGAAGGAAAACAGGAATTTAGCATCTAGAAGCCTTCGGGTCGTGATTCTTTTGGCCCTACTAAAGTCATGATATTGATATTCAGGAAATTTCAGGTCAAGTAAATTATTTAATCATATTTTACACAAAATTTAAGATGAGTACATTGTTTTTTTTAAATAATTTTTGAATAATCATAACTCCAAATATGGATATATAGAAAAATATTTTTTTATTTTTTAATCATTATGTGGATTTCATTAAGGAGGGGAGTTTATAAAAGATCCCATACTTTCTTATTAACAGTAACAATAGTAAAACAGTATGTGGGTGTGGGTGTGATATTTAAAATGTAAAATGGAGGAGGAAATTTTTGAATGAAATATGACGAAATTGTAGTGAGAGAAAATTGCACGTGGCTTCACAATAAACCAATTTTTAAAAATTGGCTTAAAAACTCAATAATTTAAAAAGAAAATTGTCATTGAAGGAAATATATGCATTAATTTGTCACGTAAGCATACAAATAATTAAACAAATATCAAAAATATGAAAAAATTGAAATAGTGGCATGAAAGTTCCATGGAAGTTGGAAGTCATCGGTTGAATTCCGCTTATAATATCATGCCATTAGTATTTGCTCATCTAATTCAACAAAAAATAAATTAAAATAAAATAAATAAACACAGGTGCACCATATATAATCTATTAGCAACTCTAGGCTATGCAAAACTACAATATAGTATCCACACTGCACACACACATATATGGAATACACACAAGATACTGGTTTTCACCATCCCGGTAACTTCATCTGATTATTTAACTCATTTACGATCAAAAAAATTTCCTTCGCAACATTCAATGAAACTCCTGCAGAAAATTCATGAACCACCCCACATATTTCAATCATGCTACAGCCTGGGATTTCCTTTTGGATTCCTCTTTCTTTCATTAGATTTCTCACTCTTTTAGCTGCATCAAACTGGCCAGCTTTGGCATATATGTCACACAAGTTCATATAGAAAGCATGATTATGAGGCTCTAAGTTAATCAAATGGATAGCTACCTTTTCTCCTAGGTCTATATTCCCATGCATCTGACATCCTCCAAGTAATGAACCCCACACATAAACATCAGGCTTCATTGGCATGTCTCTTATTAGCCTTTCTGCCTCCTCAAACAGCTTGGCTCGGCTAAGAATGTCAACCATGCAAGCATAGTGATAAACCTGAGGTTCAATTGAGTAAATTTTTCATCATGTCAAAGCACCACCGACCTTTCTCTACCAAACCAGAATGAGCACAAGCAGACAATAACCCCACGAATGTTACATGGTTAGGCTTCACTCCAGCTTTTTCCATCTCTAGAAAGCAATCGAAAGCCTTCTCACCTAAGCCGTGAAGGGCAAACACCGAAATCATTGCTGTCCATGCTGAAGCATCCTTCCTAGTCATTTCTTTGAAGATCTCAACTGCTTGATCTGCATGCCCACACTTACCATACATATTCACTAGTGCTGTTCCAAGTACCACATCACAATCTAGCCCACTTCTTCTCAAATAACTATGCACCCATTGCCCATGGTCTATCGAACCAAGTTGAGCACAAGCTGAAAGGACACTAGCAATTGTGAATTTATCTGGCTCAACCATAGTGTCTTCGCTGGAAACTTGCATTTGATGAAAAAGTTGCAGTGACTCTTTTGGTCGGCCACCTTGAACCAACCCTGTAATAATGGAGTTCCAGGTTATGATATTCTTCTCACTCATCCTCGTGAACAATTCCATTGCATTGTCAAGCTCTCCATTTCTCAGAAACCCAATTATCATTGAGTTCCAAGTGACAATATCTCTCACTCGCATTTCATCAAACAGCTTCCTCGCATTATTTAACAACCTACATGCCATGTACAAATTTATCAAGGAATTCCCAACAAAAATATCATCATAAAATCCAAACTTGGTGACTTGGGCATGAATTCCTAAGCCAGTAGTTTCATCCAGCCTCCTAGTGCAATCCTTTAAAAGGAAGGGGAAAGTGAGGTTTTTCGGTAAAATGCCATTGCGAAGCATTTCTCTATAAATCAATAAAGCCCTGCAAATGTGGCTATCTTCACCATCATCCTTCAAATCCGCGTATGATCTAAGCATGATATTATAGGCACGAATTTCCGGGTGCTTTATCGTCCGAAAAACCTTAGAAGCATAAGTGAACGAACCCCAATTCGAAAAAGCACAAAAGAAGAGGAGACGAGTAATGAGATAATATTGGTCATCGGTAGGTAACAGTGGGGACTTCACAATCTGAGCGTGGATTTGTTTGGCCTCTCTGAAATTCTTGCATTCTTCTATTAATTTTGAAAGGCAGTTCTTGAGACATCTGGGTTCGCCAGTTTTGAACTCCAGGCGGGTAACCATAATAACTGACACTAAGGCCTACAAGTAAAACCCCAACCCCCTCGTACATGAAACACAATGGTTTATATAATTCCATTCTACGCAAGGATAAATCTCTCTCATACATAGAGATGAATTAAAAGTTGAACATAAACGTCAAGTTTAAATTTCTTGAACTCGTGAAATTACGAACGACAGGACAAGTGAACATGTTTTCCCCCCAACAGTTCTTTTCTCGTGGTCGCAGCACAAGAACTGTAAGTTATTTTATTTTACTGCGAGACTTCCAAACATGAATTATGATTGAAAACATACAATAAGAGGGCAAAAACGCAACTGAACCAATAAATTATCGGGAATAAATATAATTATCATGTATTAATAAATTGTTCCCTGTAATTTTAGTCAGATACAATTTCCTTTCTTTTTTATTTTCTGTAGACTTGGCATTTCAATCAAAACAATGTCATTACAATTATCATAAGGTGAAAAGTAGTCCTCTTACCCAGATATGAGCTCAGCTTTACAGACAAAAACCTAACCTCACGCTTTCTTTCTAGCGAAGAGTGAACAAAAATGATATCCTATGAGTTACGAAGAGAACTAAGTAAATATTTTTCATTTTTATGTTGAAAAAAATTACTGCTATAAGCATTTTAGTCATCGTTGGCCGGAAAAAAAGAAAAAAAATTAGTCATCTTTGACTACCTCAGCTCCATATCTTCTTTACCATCTCTTCCCCCCTCTATTGCCGCCACGGCCTCTCCCACCATAAGAACCACCGGAAAACCGATCACTCCTCTGATTTGAGAAACCACCATTCTTGCCACCTCCTCTTCCACCGGAAAACTTGTTTCCACGGCCACTACTTCTATTATTACCAAACCCGCCACGACCACCACCACCAAATCTGCCCCCTCTTGACTGGTCTCTTTCTTGCAAACGTGGCAATTCTTCTAATACTTCTAAGCTTATATTAGCAGCATTTTCCTGACCTAAAGAGTAAACATCACTTAAGAAGAAAAATAACAACCGAAATGAAAGCTAAATGTAGGGCCAAATCAACCCCTACAAAGTTAATTCACATGCATAGCTCAAAGTAGAATCTTACCAGCAAGATATATATCTAAATCTTCAGCTGGCACGTCAAAGACGGAGCCATTTCCATCTGCAGTTAGAGTAAGACCCTTCACTGCCTCAACCTTCTCCTCAGGCAGAAATCTCCTGAGGATTCCATATGCAAAACTATTAACCCCCCCCCCCCAAAAAAAAAAACAACAATGAAAGGATCAGTAAGGCAAACATCTAGACCTTTCCAAAAAAATTTAGCAAGTATTCTTAGGTAATCATTAAGATATTAATCAGGAACTGATTTAGAACAACATGCAAGCGTCTTAGTTTAAGAGCGTGGTTCACTGTAAGGTTCTCACGATGGTGTGAAGATGGGTCTTCCAATCTCAAGAAGTAATGTGACATAATTCTCCATGGAAGTAAGAAGTGATCTTTTCTTTATCTCGGTACAACCCTGCACATTATACAATCAATTTTTTTCCCAAGTTAGAGAAGCATATTGAATATGAAGGGTTTGACGAGGGAATTACAATTGCAACAAAAAGATAGACTGAGGAAATGTTAGGAGAACAGGGAACTCACAACAGCCATGGCAAGAGCTTTTGCAAGTAATTCAACGGCTGTTAAACCAGAGTTGTTCAAAAGTTCCGCAGCAGCAGACTTGAATGCAGGAATTACACTGCATTTATGACATTTGTTAACAACAAAGACAGCATAAAATAACATTTGCACATAAGGGGGAAAAAAATGCCTGTCGGACACTTGGTTTATCATTTCAGCAGCATCACCACCAACAGCTTTCGCAATGTCAACAGGCTGAGGAGCTGATATGTGCTCAAATTTCACGCCTGATTCTCTTTCTATTTTAGATATATTTGACCTTCTTGGATCATAAAGCATAACTGCGACTCCAGTATTGCCTGAAAATTTTAACGCCAGCATTATCAAAATCTGATTACCCTAAACTTTCTGTTTTGAATTATCTGCATTCCATTTGTACCTGCTCGTCCTGTGCGGCCAGAACGATGAATATAGGCTTCTACATCACGTGGAGGTTCACACTAAACCAAATATAAAGATCACCATACAGATTAGGAAAGTCATAATATTGACTCAATATAATATAAGTAATTAAGTAAATGCGCCAGAAGTACCTGAATAATTAACTGAACATCATTAATATCCAATCCCCGAGCTGCTACATTTGTGGCCACTAATGTCATGAATTTTCCAGACCTAAAGCCAGACAATGTGACCTGCAAGTGGCAGGGTGGATTTCAGCGGATAAAAAAAGAAAAGAAAAGAAATAAAAAAAGTTGTCCGCCAAAAAAATCAACCAAAAGCAAACATATCTGTTACAAGGATACAAAAGTTATGACACAGATCATAAATTTTCGTACATCTCACCTCACGTTGTGCTTGTTGTATGTCCCCATGTAGAGCTCGAGCTCCAGGCAAAAGCCCTGCAAGCTCAGAAGCTGACTCCTTTGTCTCAGTAAATATGATTGTCCGGCCTCCACTGAATCAAAACCATCAAAATATAATGATGCGCCAAATTCAATAGATTCACCATAAAAATAAAAATATTAAGCACATATTGCAAGTGAATCATAAAAGTTCACCTGCTATGGCAGCGAATAATGTCTGGGATAAGCTGGGACCTGGCAGAACTCGTACATGGAAGAACAATATGCCTAACATTGGTGCTAGCCTTCATTTTCTCATTCCCAACGAGGTCAACAGTTTTCTTATCTGGTTTCAGAAACTTCGAGGAAATCTGGCAACAAAATCATATTTGGCAACAAAATTTTTGTAACAATAAAAAATTCTGACACTAGAGATCATCACACAGAAGCATACATGCTTAACCCAGTCTGGCAAAGTAGCACTGAATAGAAGTGTCTGAACTTTACTAACATCTTTAACCTTACCTGCATAACATATAGAGCAGATTTTTACATCTCTGAAAAATATCTTATCATCCCAAAAACCTTGGATAACATCTCAATAATCTGTGACAATTTAACCATATATGGAGTAAAGAATATCAACAGATAAGAATGTGAAGAGTAATTGAAGTATCTTCCATCAGATATGCATAATTTACCCTAAAATCGAAGCATAGCAGCATTCCATGCATTACAGGTAGGGGGAAAAACACATACCCAGAATGAATTCAACATCTTCAACAAAACCCATCCTCAGCATCTCATCTACCTCATCAAGGACACGGAACCTTAGTTGAGTTAGGTCAATATTTTGTCTCTCTATATGATCCTACATGGATATTCACATATAAATCAAGAATAAATTCTTTCTTAGACAAACTGAAGCTTCCATCCTAGCCATAATTTAATAACCATAACAAGGAATAACAGCAGCTCCATAATACATAGAGACACACGTGCATGCAACATGGTAATTACCTTTATGCGGCCTGGTGTTCCAACAGCAATATCGACACCTCGCTTGAGCTTAATTTCTTGAGCTTGATATGGAGCTCCACCATACAAACAGCAGGAAATCAAACCCAACGCCTCACCATAGACTTCAAAGTCAGAGAACACCTAATGCATCACATAACACATTATAAACAAAAGGAATAACAAATATCCATATATCGATCACATGAAGATTTTTCTGCAACCGCCTCTTGCGTAATGCACCTGAGAGGCCAATTCTCTAGTGGGCAAGAGCACAAGAACGCTTGGAGACCTCCCATAGCCAGTCTTTCTGGATGCCTTAGCCGAACCATTGGTTAAAGACTCTAATATGGGCAACACAAAAGCCAGTGTTTTACCCTACATTTTCCCAACAGTTGACAATCAATGCAAACGATAAAAAGTTGAAATCAGTCAAATGCAGAATGATCTTTTTGAAACTTTGGCTCCGAGAGTTATAGCAACTATGTAACTAAATGTTCATATCAACTTAACAGGAATTCCGTCCACCTCCGGGCCCCAGAAATACGTGTTGTAACTATTAAGAACCAGGAAATCATAAGCATTTGTAAATACACAAAAGGATAAAAAGAGAACGCACCTGACCAGTGCGCGCCCGACCGACCAAATCAGAACCATCGAGAATGGTATCAAAGGTCATGGCCTGAATGGGAAATAGAGATTCAATCCCTTTCTCCTTCAACTTCGCCCGCAAGGGCTTCGATATCCGAAAGTTCGAAATTGCATTGGGATCCTTCTTCTTCTCGACCTCCTCCTCCCCCATGTCAGGTTCCTCGAATTTCGGCTTTTTGTTATTGTTTCTCTTCTCCTGACTCTTCGCCCTCGAACTTTGAGGCTCAACTAACTCCGAGCTACTCTCGCTCTTCTCTCCAACCCCATCAATATCCGAAGATTTACGCTTCTTGGTCTCCTTCTTCTTCGCCTTCTTGTCCGAAAACCCATCTTGGTCAGAATCAGACACCTTCATATTTCTTGTAAGCTTAGAACTTTTCGTGCTCTCCTTACCAATGGATGCCTCTTCAGTTGAAATGTTGTTCTTAGTCTTCTTCTCCTTTTTCTCCTTCTTTCCTTTGGGGCTCTCAGAGGGAGCTACAGGAGGCATGATGTTATAGGATAACTCGGAAAAATATGTCTCAATAAAGTTATGTTATGTGTAAAAGGTACAAGAAAAGAGAGAAGGAAGGAAGAGTAGAGACTTCGGCTGCATCAAAGGACTCAAGGCAGTGAACTGCGGAAGAGAGAGCAGGAGAAAATGAAGCAGGTACCGGTTTTACGGTTGCGCTAACTGGCAACGTATCATGATTAATGAGCCGCTTTAGTTAACTTAATTAATTATAATAAACATTTTTTATTTTTTTTAAAAAATTACTCTTTTTAATTATGTATATTGAAACCAGTTCTTGATTAGGAGCTCCTTAATGATATATGAAATTAATAAAAAATAAATTTAAAAAAAACTAAATAGATTGAAATGAATATTTTTGTCCCCGTTCAGAAGCAGAGGTAATACCATAATTATAATGATTTTTTTCACCAATGATGGTATCTTTTAGCACAAGAACAATTATTTTCCTCGAAAAATGATAAATAAGGATTTAAATTTAATGAGGAGTATAGTTCAGCACTTCAATTTGATTTTATTATATTTTGATTAGTTTAAAAAAAATATCAATTTTAAAAATGCGTCAAAAAATTAAAGAAATTCTATGTTATAAAAATTTACTTTTAAAGTTAATTTGTTATTCCAGAGCTTTATAATTTGTATTAAAAAAATTAAAATTAATTATAATATGAAAAAAATCAGAATTCTTGCATTCTTAATATAACTGCATTAGATTTTATCAATTTAGGATTTTTAATGTAAATTACGAGTATTACCTTAAGCGTCAGAGTGATCGGAAGTTTTAAGTGTATATCAATAATGCAATAATTTTTGTCTGAATAAAATGAATCAAGTTACTTTTAAAAACTATATGGTGCTAAACTATTAATGGCTGCAATATTTTTGCCAAAACGAATTGCTGTAACTCAATTATTAATATTAATTTTATTATCTTTTCGAAATTGCAAAAAGAAATTGTCAACCTGCAAGTTATGACAATATCCTCCTCCATTCCACCTTGCTGAATTTAAACAATGCGAAGAATAACTTTTCTACCATCCAGCTTTTTTTTAAAAAAAAAAAAGGAATTTGAATTTTTTTCCCCGAATGTGTTTCTTTTCTGGAACTTCAACTCTAATCCAAACATACGGTGTTAAGTTTTCTCAGGGCAAAAATAAAAAAATGGCGTAACAAATGCATATCATAAATTGCATATTTGTTTCATATTTTATATGGCTAAAAATATTTTTAATCATTTAAGTTTATATAAGATTTTAATTTAATCACTTTAAGAAGTATACTTGACAAAAATAATGATACTGAAATCTTTTGATAAAACATTTTCAAATACACTGAAATGAACAACAGATAAAACAGTGGTTTAAATCCTCTCAACGGAAAACATCCAATAAATAAATGAAGTTAAACAGATTGCATAGCAAATTTCACCAAATTTTTTTTCTTTGACCGAAGAACAAATTTTACCAATTGTTGCTTACTAGAAATGCAATGTAAATACAAAACTGAGTCCCACGCTCATGAGGCCAAAAGTACGCTATTACTGAGCTCCGAAAAAAGAGGGGGGGGGTTGGTGTTGTTGGAAGTAATGTAAATTGCCTAGCAAGCACCTATCTAGCACCACGTATTGAAACATTGCAGTGAACATAATGAGTCAGACAAAACAAGCCGGCCATAGAATAGTAGAATACACTGAATCAGACACGGGTCATTTTAAACCTATCATGTTTCTATGTTTTTCGCGGGAAATACAAAGTTTCCTAGTTACAGAGAAGTGGAGAGACAGATGGAAAGAACACATAACATATATCTACATCCAGAAACTAAAAACAAACCCTAGAACAACACATAAAAACCATTTCCTGCACGATAGTTGGCTTGAAGATGAAGCAGCATTGCACAAATTAAACCCGTACCACGTATCCGAAGGAATGAATGTGTTGTAGTTAAATGTAACAGCCCTTGTGTTATGACCGTAAATTTGCACACTTCGTGGCTTCCAGCCGTCGGGTCCAGTTCTGTAAAGGTATACGTAGCAAATTTGATATGCACATGGACCATTTATCTGAAATGTATCCGAAGAACACCGCTCAAATGCTTTTGAAGATGGATCATCCAGTCTTGGTGCATATATCTGATCATCAATATGTGAAAAAGAAGCAAGAATAAGTTACCTCAATTAGTTAAAAGCGGGTCCCAAATGAGGCTTCCTTTCTTTCTGCTTTCATTGATTGAGCCTTTTATTTGCTTCTTGTTAACATGGATTCTAAAGCTATCAACCTACTATTGCTTTCCCCAGTATCACTATGAAAATCATTTGTTCTGCTCTTGACGCTCCATAATTTATCAGTTAGAGACTCCAGTCTGATCTTTTATTCTATAGCTGTCAAGCAGAGTCTATGCTAAACCACTGTCCTTCCTATATATACCAATATAGAATGAATATATGCAACAACAAGAAGAAATTACCATTAGGGTCCCCAAAAGTTGCATGTTCCCTCTCCTGGCTGATTGAAAGATAATTACTATCATTAAATTTCAAATTTTGTTTAAATATCAATATGATCTCACGTGACTTCTAAGGACTAAAGTGATGAATCATACACCTATCAAAACCAAACACTAGTTAACTCTAGAACAATTCAAGTTGAAACAATCAAAATACCTAGAAAAGGAGTTCAAGGTCTTTTGCCATAAAACAAGACAGCGAATAAAATGATATGATTCACCGAAAAAATAAGAACCAATTTCGATAAGTCGATCTTGAACCAATTAAAGAACCAAAAGGTTTCAACTTCCAAAATACTAATATCTTCTCCGAACAGCTGAATTCCAATTAAAATTAGACCTCATGTTCTAGCAAATGCAATAAATAAATTGATGAATCCAACTTAGCTGGTAAAAAAAAAAAAAAAAGACCTGATTGCCATAAGCATCCCCGAAAGAAATACTGATCTGATCCCTTGTATATACAGGAGACGAACAACTCGTAGATATAATCACCGTGTAAGGACAGCTCCCAACGTTCTTCATCTTATATCACGAGAAACGAAAGAAATTAAGAAGGAAAATCACAGGCTATATCATAGTTCATGTACGATGAAACAGGATAAAAGAATCAAAGGGCGAGAAATTAATCACGAAAAGAGGTTTTGCGAGGCATACCTGGATATAGCTGACATTGAAGGATTCAGCCGCGTGAGGCTCTGGAGTAGAAGATTGGAACTCTGCGACTGAGAGAGTCGCTCCAATTCCAAAGGCAAACAAGAGTAGGAGTTGCAGAAATACCTCCGTCTTCATCATCTTCTCCGAAGCGAAACCTGAAGAATCAAAGATCGATATATGGCTTCTGTGGAGTAATTTAGCTTTTTACAGATTGTGTATTATGCGGCCTGAAATCGCTTCGTTCGTCGCTCGAGATCCCCGAGCAAGCAATTTATGAGCTTCAGGCCAAAGAAAACAAAATGACAAAATGACGGATTAGTCTATCCAGAGAAATAAAACTAAAATTGATAGCATTGAAAATAATTAATTACTCGCCTTGTAAAAATTAAAATAAGAGAGAGAGAGATTTGATAAAATAATTAATTACTCGCCCTGTAAAATATAATTATGAGCGTTAATATGGATTATAAAATTTACAACCAATTATATTATCAAAATTTATAAATGACCCGATTAGAAGGAAATAAAAGGGAAAATGACAGATAAAGAAGGTGGAATATCTGAAATTCCAATTTGAGAAGCTAAGGAAATGTAATGACAATGAGGGAAGTACTTCCTAAATTGGAATTTTGAAATTCAGTGAAATGACAAAAATGCCCTTTGTCTTTTTTTTTAAAAAAAAAAACACCCAACCTCTCACCGGTGGTCGGCCGCCGGCAACCACCGCCGGCAATTGGCCGCCGTCGGCCGGCCGCCGCCGCCGGTGGCCGGTGTGGTGGCTGCTGGTGGAAGTTTTTTGTAATAGTTTTTTTTGTGTGTGGGAGAATATTACAAGAAATGGTAGGGGTGGGATTTGATCCCACGACCCCTTGGCCATTTGGGCCAACAAAAGGACAGATGACCATTGGGCCATCAAAGACTTCTTAGCTTTATAATGCAAACAAAAATATAAGTTGACTCTTTTACTGTGACTCCAGCCCGTGACAATAATTTACCTCAGGATGACAAGTCTTAATTGAGAAATAACAAGTCTAAATTTGATATTAACAAAGCGACTTTTCTTGATACATAATAAGAAGTAGCATGTATATTAATTAAAAATGACAATTTATTTGAAAAGAACACGTCTTTACTGGAAAATGACACATCTAAACGTGAGATTAACAATATGTCTTTTTTTTATATATATATAACAAGAAGTAGCATGTACATTAATTAAAAATGACCATAATTTATTTGAAAATGACACATCTTTACTGAAAAATGACAAGTCTAAACTTGAGATTAACAATGTGTCTTCTCCTGATACATAACAAGAAGTAGCATGTACATTAATTAAAAATGACCATAATTTATTTGAAAATGACATGTCTTGTTATGTATCAGGAGAAGACATATTGTTAATGCTACTTTTTGTTATGTATCAGGAGAAGACACATTGTTAATCTTAAATTTAGACTTGTCATTTTTCAGTATAAGACATATTGTTAATGTTACTTCTTGTAATGTATTAGGAGAAGACACATTATTAATCTCAAGTTTAGACTTGTCTTGTTATGTATCAGGAGAAGACATATTATTAATGCTACTTCTTATTATGTATCAGGAGAAGACATATTGTTAATCTGAAATTTAGACTTGTCATTTTTTAGTAGAAGACATATTGTTAATGCTACTTCTTGTTATGTATCAGGAGAAGACACATTGTTAATCTTAAGTTTAAACTTGTCATTTTTCAGTAAAGATGTGTCATTTTCAAATAAATTATGGTCATTTTTAATTAATGTACATGCTACTTCTTGTTATATATGTATAAAAAAAGGCATATTGTTAATCTCACGTTTAGACGTGTCATTTTTCAGTAAAGACGTGTCATATTCAAATAAACTGTCATTTTTAATTAATATACTGTTACTTCTTATTATGTATCAGGAAAAGTCGCTTTGTTAATATCAAATTTAGACTTGTTATTTCTCAATTAAGACTTGTCATCCTGAGGTAAATTATTGTCACAGGCTGGAGTCACAGTAAAAGAGTCAACTTATATTTTTGTTTGCATTATAAAGTTAATAAGTCTTTGATGGCCCAATGGTCATCTGTCTTTTTGTTGGCCCAAATGGCCAAGGGGTCGTGGGATCAAATCCCACCCCTACCACTTCTTGCAATATTCTCCCACACACAAAAAAAACTATTACAAAAAACTTCCACCGGCAGCCACCACACCGGCCGCCGCCAGCGGCCAATTGCCGGCGGTGGTTGCCGACGGCCGGCCACCGGTGAGAGGTGGGGTGTTTTTTTAAAAAAAAAAAAAGACAAAGGGCATTTTTGTCATTTCACTGAATTTCAAAATTCCAATTTGGGAAGTACTTCCCTCATTGTCATTACATTTCCTTAGCTTCCCAAATTGGAATTTCAGATATTCCACCTTCTTTATCTGTCATTTTCCCGAAATAAAATATAATAAGATAAAATTAAGAAATTAAAATAAACATATAAAACCAGTGGAATGACACATACGCTCATGGTTTGGGCGAAAATTGCAAGAGACGTGGACACGCGCGCTATCGACCTGCACACTGGATCGATACGTGGTTCTTGAATCTTGACAATTTTCAATGAGCATTTATTTGTCTCCTTTATTTTTATTTAAAATTTTGTATTTTCCTTGTCTGGGGCGAGGTTGACATGGGCCCCCTTTTTGACCCGTCTTCATATTTTTAGTGAAACTTGCTTTGTTGGGCTTGTGGCCCAAAGAGTAATGCTGAGGTAAAATGGGTCAAGAGACTAACAACGAATAGTTTCTCCGTATTTTAGCCCTACCACAAAGCTATTTAGTGAGAAGTGAGAACAATCCACAGAGCACTACTTCAATCCTAGGCACGTGAGGCTGCTACTTGTCGGAACTGGGCATGTAAACAATTGCCAGGTAAACCTCAGTTCATTAAAATTTAGATTTTCTTCTTTTTTTAATCAGGTTGAATCTGCCGGGTTCTTTTGTGTGTGTCATCGTGTAACCCTAATTAGTAATTTATTGAATTTTAAAATAAAGGGGTTTTTTTAATGTGTGTGATTTATTTACATTTTGTCGGTACACTTGCCTCCCAGAATATATTGACATGGTCAGAGACTGAGAATGAGCCAACGATTTAAGCTTGCACATGATTTTAGCATTTGTTTAATACGATGATCACTTTTCTCACTTACAAAATGACATTTTTTTAATAAACTTTTAATTTTCTAATACAGGGACCTTCCGTAGTGAACCTCATGATTTGGCACTCCCTTTTAAAGAAAAATGAAGATGGCTTTGTGCTAAATTAGAATCATATTTACTGTGCCAGCCACTCCTATCTATATAAAAACACTACGCTTGGTATCTACAAAGTGGTGGGATGGCTTTAGTAATTCAGCCTAGGTAGTTTACTAAAAGCAAAGAATAATACCCACACCAACACTCACTCTTTTAAAATTTCTTTAATATATACGTCCATGAAAGAATTGGAAAGCTTGTGTGACTGAATCCCTTTCTCTGATTTGTTTTTTTCCCCTTTTCCAACTTCAATAATCCTAAAGGCCTTTAAATAAGATGAGTAGGGCCACCCTGCTTTAATTTCCCAGCTTGTTTTACACAGAGTAAAAGACAAAAGTAACAGATTCCCCATTTCCTTCCTATTTTTTTTATGCATTTAAACCCCTTTAAGTTTAAGCCCCACAAGTCACTGCGGAAATTGGATTGGATTCCTTCCCGCATCATCTTCCAATATTATTTTGGTTTCAGTAAATCAAGAAATAAAATATCTTGACCCTCAAGCGGCTCCTAGTCATCCTCTGCAGATTGCAGCTTGCAAACTATCAAAGCAAATCCAGCTTCAGATTCTCCTGGCAATGACACTACCATTAACTGATACAGGGATAACATGCTCTAAATTCCACCCAAATTCAAGAATAACTAATTGTCCCAACTTACAACTGAAAGTAGTTGCAAGTGACTTGCCTCGAAGCTATCTTCTCTTATCAGACAAATCCATCTGCCTCAGTCTCGTGTATTTATAACTTCTTCAGGATAATCTAAAATGCAAGAGAATTGCATAACATAACATGCACCTCTCCAAGCTTCACTCTAAGAACTGATTATGGCGCACAAGTTCATCACGAACTGATAAAAATGAAGACAGATCTTCTACAAAACAGATCCAGCACACCCTGGATATACCTATCCAAACAGTACAAATCCATAAATTTATGGCGATATACCGTTTTTATAATGCATTTGTATCAGTGATGCTGTGTCTATTTCTCTCATCTCATCATTGGCCAAACCCTGAACACCCAGAGACCAGACCAGCGCCATAATCTATCCAAATCATAGATCAGTGAGGACCACCAATCTTTATTGCAGGAAGCATCGTTCTACTACATGTCATCACAATGTGGGGTGATTTCTCAGTAGCTACCAGCCAGCTGCTGCGATCACAGTGACTGCAGAACTAAGCAATTATTGTGCTCAAAAATGAATTTTATTCTCTCTGTGAAAAAATTAATACAAATATACAACAACAGTTTTTGATGAGTGTATCATCCATGGTCACAATAGAAAGAATCACATACTATAGTACAACCCACGAGCCCATCAGAGACGAATGCAGGGGGAGGGGCCAAGAGGGGTGCTCATTGTAGATCTATTAATTTAATCTGTGAAAATAACTCTATTACACTACCCAATTCATCAGCAACAACCAACAAGATGGGTTTTTCAATCTTCTTCCGTGTTACCATTTAGTAAAACCTGATTCTTCTTGCTCCTTGAACCTTCTCAGAACCCCATCAAGAGCAACATCAAAAGCATCCTTTATCCCCTTTATCCCCTCTTGGGGTTTTGCATACACAAACTTGGGTATGAACTCAATCACTTTCTCCCTCATCGCCGTGACCTCCTCTTTACTGTACCTTTCCAGCACAGCTTTAATGGAGGTACCATTCTTCACCTCATTCCGGTCTATAAAAACCGAGAAACTCTTCGGTTCACTAGGTAAGAACCACTCGTACTGAAGGTAAGCGGTTCGCCTCCAGAAGAAAACCGGAATCGAACCAGCTAGCATACAGTCGAAAATCGACCTCCTCGTGAAGCTGTCTCCTCTGGGCTGCAAGCAGAAATCGGAGTCCAGAAATGTTTCCAGAATCACAGACGTTCCGTTAGAGCACTTTGCTCCCGCACAATCCACGGCTCGGCAAGACCCGGACGAGTCACGGCACTGACTCAGCAAAAGACCTCGGAAGTCGTTCTTAAACGACTTACGTGGCGCGCCGGCGAAGCAGAAGAGAGTATTTCGCTTCCGTTCTCGTACGAAGCTCTGCCACCGAGTTAGGTCCGACTCGGATCGGGGATGGAATCCGGTGGGGTAGGGAATGCCGATGTCGAAGTAGTCCCACGAGTTGCGTTCAATGAGAAGTCGTGTGATGTTCTTCATTCCCGGCATGTAGATGCAGCTAGAACCCCAATCTTCGTCTTTGGAACGGCGGAAGTCCCATGTGATGCGGCCCATGGTGATGAAGTGATTCCAGCCGTTGGATCTTTGATAGTAGGGTTGATTGTGGACCCACTCTAGCATCATCTTGCAGTGATGATCGCGTTCGGCTGCGGTGGATTTGGACCAAAGGTACTTCCCGACCGCGAGTCCAGCGTAGAAGGGGATGTAGAACGCCGTAGCGGATTCGGGCTCCGTGACTCTGCACTTGTGATTCAGCATGCGATTGTGGAAGATGATCTCCGAAACGAACTGATCCGTCCAGTGCCACGCCGGAGCTAGATCCTCCGGCACAATTTCAGCGAGTCCACCGGCAAACTGGCCTAATCCGTCGTTTGAAAGCGCGTCACACCGGGAGCTCCATGGGTTGAGGTTATCGCAATTCTCGAGAATTTCCCGGTTGAAGGTATTGGGAAGGTCGTAGATGAAGACTCTACCGGACCCACATTGGTCCTGGTCGCCGGAATTCTCATGTGACGACGTCTCGGCGACGGCGATGGTGTTTTCACCGGGTATCTTCTGTACCAAGGCGTTTTCCTCCCTGGGTATATGCTCGATGACGCTGTTGGGGGCTAGATAAGTGGGGAAGTGATGGTGGACATGGTGGCCGTAGCGAACAGAAATTGAGGTGGGGAAATTACGGAGGTTGCAGAGGAGTACAATCTGAATGAAGAGGACGATAACGAGGATCCATACGCGAGGGTTTTGAGGAGAGAAAAGGGGCTGGAATAAGTTCGAAAGTGAATTGAAAGAGCTCTTGCCGTCGAATAGCTCAGGAGTTCTGGGTCTTCGGTGAGGTTGGGGTTCCGGCGACGAATGATTTGACAAAGGAAGCATGAGAGAAAGAATCTTCCGACGAGATGGCCGGGAAAAATGGAGGGGTATGTGGTTCAGAGAGAGGGAGAGTGAGAAGGATAAACGTGTGAAGTGATCAATATGTGAACTTGTTACTAGCAGCGCGGGTTTAAGGTTGCTTTCGTGTGTTCTGGAATCGCAGGGGGGTGAGAGCAGAGGCATGAACTGACACGTGTCCAGTACTTTACAGGCTGCGAGAGCATACCGACACGGGACCAATTCCTTCTGAAATAGACACGTGACAGTACTGTTGCGACGGTTATGGCATGAATGGTGAAGTTTTCCGGTGACATACACAGTTAAAAAAATCCTGATGAAAAGAAAAATACGGAGTAATTTCATCGGATGACCATTATTTTTTGAATTAATTTCCTTTAAAGGAGCAATAAAACCTAAAGGAATTTGAGCGAGAGATGTAAAATGTTATGATTGTTTTGAGCAAAATATGATCATAAAACATGAGTTTTTTTTTTTAAACGGTAAGTAGCAAATCACGACTGTTTCTTTCAATTCACGTTATAAAAGAACGTGATCATAAGAATATTTTTTTAAAAAAATAGGGATAATTCATTTTGAATTATTTAAATTTGGGGCCGATAATTTGATTTTCAAGTTAATGTGGGAAAAAAGAGAGGCTAACATTGCATGTGATCATGTTGGCAAAATCGTAGAGAATTTAAGAAATGCGTCATGTTGGGAAGGGAAGCCACGTGCAGCGCAAATATTGGCGGAGATGAGAGTGGGGAACGATGTCGTTTCTTTTCGGTGGGTACAGGAGTGAATTGAGGGGAAGGCGGAGGTGACAGGTGGAATGTAATAATAAGGCAAGGAAGGAGCGGTGCGGCAGGCAGCGGAGGAAACGGTGCGTAGCGTACGGGACCAGGGATGCACAGTGGACATCTGCACGCCCACATGCAGTATGATGCTCTCAGCGTGCCTGCCGACACGACATCTTCTTTTTTTGTTTATGATTGGTCTCAGTATTTAAAAACGTTGGAATAGCCGATTTTCGAGTTCTTCTGTGTGTAGCGCACGAACTTCAAAGCAAGTTACTCTCTTTGCTTTTGCATGCGGGGTTTCTTTTTGGGGAAATCACAAATAAAGACCCTCGAATTAGCAAAATCACTCTATGGTCACCTGAATAAGCTAAATTACTATGAAGGACCCGGTCTCAAATTGTAATTATGAAATCATGGCCAAATTACCAAAATACCCCTCTTTAATTTTTTTTTTTTTTAAAAAGAAAGCCACTGCCTCACCGGAATCCAGCCACCGGCACCGGAGCTCCGGCGGCCGCTTCCGGCCACTGTCGGCGGCCGGACGCCGGGGTCCGGCCGCCGGAGCTCCGGCGCCGGCGGCCGCTTCCGGCGGTCTTCCTTTATTTTTTTTTTGAAACTGTTTTTTTTTTTTTAAATTGGGGGGAAGTGAGGTTGGGGGGATTTGATCCCCCAACCTAATGCTTCCCAAAATAAGGAATGACCATTGAGCCAACAAATTTTTGTTAACATTATGATGCAAAAAAAATATAAGTTAACTCATTTACTCTTGTTCCAGGTGATAACAACAATACATTTGGAAATAACAAGTTCTGATTGTAAAATAACACGTCTGGAATAAAAATTTAACAATATGTTTTTTTTATAACAATAAATTTTGTTGCAGGCAATAACAACAATACATTTAAAAATAACAAGTTCTGATTATAAAATAACAAGTTTGGGATTAAAATTTAATAACACGTTTTTTTATAACAATACACTTTGTTTCAAGTGATAACAACAATACATTTAAAAATAACAAGTTCTGATTATAAGATAATAAGTCTGGGATTAAAATTTAACAACATGTTTTTTTATAACAACACACTTTGTTTCAAGTGATAACAACAATACATTTGGAAATAACAAGTTCTGATTATAAAATAACAAGTCTGGAATTAAAATTCAACAGCACCTTTTTTTATAACAATTAATTATTTTATACTTTTGGAAAATAAATTATTTATAACTTATAAAAAGTACTTGTAATCTATTTAATTTGCTAAAAAATAATTTTTATCTCCAATTTATCATCAGAACTTGAAGTATAATTTTTTATAGATTAAAAATACTTTTTTATTGTTCAAATTTATAAATAAAATTTAGGGAAAATGGCAACACACTTTTTTAATTTTTTTTAAAAAATTTTTAATCTATATATCTATACAAATTATTATAAATCAAACTACTTCTTATAAATTATAAATAGTACAATTTGTTGTGCATTAAAAATACTTTTTGACTGCTTAAATTTATAAATGAAATTTATCTCTAATTTATAATTAAAAATACTATTTTATTCTTTAAATATAAAAACTATTTTTAATATTTAAAGAATGAAATAATATAAAATTTATACTATGATTAATAAATCAAAAATGCCTTATTATAAATACTTTATAATTTATAAGAAGTAGTTTGATTTATAATGAGTTGTATAGATATACAGATTAAAAAGTATTTTTTTAGAGAAATAAATATATTAAAAATATTTTTTATAAGTTATAAATAATTTATTTTTTAAAGTATAAAATAATTAATTGTTATAAAAAAACGTGTTGTTAAATTTTAATCCTAGACTTATTATCTTATAATCAGAACTTATTATTTTTAAATGTATTATTGTTATCACTTGAAACAAAGTGTATTGTTATAAAAAAAACGTGTTATTAAATTTTAATCCCAAACTTGTTATTTTATAATCAGAACTTGTTATTTTTAAATGTATTGTTGTTATTGCCTGCAACAAAATTTATTGTTATAAAAAAAACATATTGTTAAATTTTTATTCCAGACGTGTTATTTTACAATCAGAACTTGTTATTTCCAAATGTATTGTTGTTATCACCTGGAACAAGAGTAAATGAGTTAACTTATATTTTTTTTTGCATCATAATGTTAACAAAAATTTGTTGGCTCAATGGTCATTCCTTATTTTGGGAAGCATTAGGTTGGGGGATCAAATCCCCCCAACCTCACTTCCCCCCAATTTAAAAAAAAAACAGTTTCAAAAAAAATAAAGGAAGACCGCCGGAAGCGGCCGCCGGCGCCGGAGCTCCGGCAGCCGGACCCCGGCGTCCGGCCGCCGAAGCTCCGGCGCCGGTGGCTGGATTCCGGTGAGGTAGTGGCTTTCCCTATTAAAAAAATAATAATAAAGAGGGGTATTTTGGTAATTTGGCCATGATTTCATAATTACAATTTGAGACCGGGTCCCTCATAGTAATTTAGCATATTCAGGTGACCATAGAGTGATTTTGCTAATTCAAGGGTCTTTATTTGTGATTTCCCCTTTCTTTTTTACTTCCTTTTGTTCTTAATATAAGATTTTGTTTAATTTTTATTTTAATTCTAAATATAAGATCTTAATCTATCTGATCTCTCATATTTATTTAATTTTTTTCAATATAATCCTTCTAATAATTATAGTTCTAGTTAATATACTTGATTAACAAAGATATTTTAGAAAAAATAACATCTATTTAGGACAAATAATTAATTCAACTTACTTTTTTAATCTCCTTAAATTAGTCAACTGGCTCTTATAATTAGAATCAGAAGTAGTATTAAATTTTTTTCCATAGTGCTATTCTCGTTCTCAAAATGGATCGCCAAGTCTGATAAAAAAAATTTATGAATCACTAAGTAGGATAATAATTATATACTTTTTAAATTGTCTTATTAAAAATTTGATCCAATTTTTTTTCTTTCCCGAGATATGATTACTGGGTTTTAAACGGATGCAAATTTGATAGCCTGATCACATCTTCTTGATTCTATTGAGATAATCGGAGACGCCTTATAGTAACAGAAAGAAATACCTTTGCTTGATGGCAAAAAAGAAAGAAAGAAAGAAAGAAGTGCTCTATTTTTATTGGCCAATTTTTATCTCTTCACATTAAATGTTAATCACTAAATAGTGGGAATAAATTTTTTTAAAAGCGATAAACTATCTGCATATTAGTTAGGGAAAATTACACAAGTGGTGTCGTGAACTTTCATAATCTCATTTTAGTGTCGGGGCACCAAAATGGGATGAAATTCCTCTTAGAGGCGATGTAAGCCAGTGAAACAAAAAAAAAATTGAGATTTTATAAGTGAGACCAATACAAATTCTTACCTGAATCTCATGTTTAAGACAAGATGTAATGGCACATAAGTTAATTATTAAGTTTTATTACAGGTTAACTACAACATTTTTTAACTATTCACCACACTTTGTTAGTTACTTGATATTATGATAGTTTGACAATTAATGAGGTGCCTCCTTCATGTTATTTGAAAAATTCCTTTAACTATGCACCACAATTCTTTAATTATACTACCTCCGGTCCTAATTATAAGAGTTAGTTGACTAATTTGAGGAGGTTTAAAAATAAGTTATGTTAATTATTTGTAATAAATAGGGATTGTTTTTCCTAAAATCTCCTTACTAATCAAATATATTAACTAGAACTATCATTGTTAGAAGGATTATCTTAGAAAAAAATGTATGAATATGAGAGACAAGTGGACTAGAGTCTTATATTTAATATCAAAATAAAAATCAAATAAGATTTTATATTAAGGACCGGAGTTAGTATATTATAAGAGGTTGACAATAAGTGTTTTTTCCAAATTTTAAACTTATTAAAATAAATGAATGAGACTTCTCTTTCATATTATTTACAAATTTCATCTAGTTATTCACTATACATGATAAACATTTACTATAACAATTTAAGGATTAACAACCAAGCTTTCAAGTCTCAAATTTGTTAAAATAAAGGAAGAAAAATTCAGCAAAAAAAAACTGTGAAAATGGTGAAATTGTAAATTAGGTATTTTGTCAAAATTTGTTGTTATTTACCGTTCAGTTGTTAAACTGAATCTTATAAAAATTGAATTAATTTAAAACTTTGAATCATGTTATAAAATAAATGGTAGAATATAGAGGAAAAGTAGAGAATAGAAAATAAAAAAAATAAAAGATTATTTTTATTCCATACATATACTCAACATATGATACAAACCATCTGTTTATAGGCACAATTGTACATCTTCAATAGAATTTACAAATTCTATGATAATAAGAGATAATTATGGATAGCAGAGATAATGGGAGATATTAATGATAATAGGAGATAAGAGAGATCATATTCCCTCCAATTCAAAATATAAGCTAAACTTTATCCATTTACGTTATGAAGAAACTAGTTAAAATCAGTTTAAAACAATAAATATGCAAGGCATATATTTTTTCCCAAATATGTTTTTATTAATAAAGAAAATAAGTAAAAGATGTAATAAATGAATCAAAAAGGAAAGAAAATATATAAAAAGTAAAATAAAAAAAATCATTAAATACTTAGATAAAAGTAAATGTTATTTTATAAAAAAAAAAACTCTACTAATAAAATTTAGTTTATATTTTGAATTAGAAGAAAAAGTAATAGATAGATGGATAAGAAGAAAAAGTAATAGATAGATGGATATCCGTAAAAATATTATATTCATAAAAAATAAAAATAAAAAACCGCAGAGAGCAGTAGAGTACAACACTTGGCTCTAGGATTTGTCTGAACATACAGGACACCAGTTGTCCACGACGCCTCTGCTTATCATTTTTCCAAGAGGAAAAGAGGAAAGCTTTGGCCCGCTTTGTCCACACGCTTGAGGTGCGAATTAATTAAAAAAAAAACTGTAAACAGCAAATCATTAATTTGAAAATTCCAAATCCAGCTTTGCGGAATTGGCATCCAGGTTGGTTAATTAGTGTGATCTATGGTCTAATTACTTGTGTAGCCCTCTGAGGACGGAGCACGCTTTTCGCTTTGAAATTCAAACGAAGCACGCATGTAATGACTAATAATCTTATTTTCATTGAATAGTCCACAACCTCCACCCGCCTTTTGTTTCAATATCACAGAGTGTGCGCTGTTTGAAACCTCTTTCTCTTTTCTTCTCATTATTTTTCTTTTTTTAACTATTAGATTAATATTTTAACAGTTCATATTTAAATTTTTTAAATTATTATTAAAATATTAAATTATAAAAATAATAAATTACAAATTACAAATTATATTAAAATTTAATTCTAATAGTTTACAAATACGCTAAATGTTTTTAAAATTTTTTTATAAATAGTTGATAAAAAATTAAAATCTAAACCGTTAAAATAAGTTAATTTAACTGTTTTAAAAAAAAAGAGAGAAAAAAGAATAAAAAGAGAGGATGAGAGGTTTCGAATTGTGTGTGTTTATCCTACTTCGTTTCTCATTTTCTTTTTATCCGACTAGAGTACTAAACTTAGATGTCCGAATTAAGGCACATAATTTTTTTTTTTTCTGGCTGAGACATGTAATTAATGGGAAAGCAAAATAAATATATATTTTATAGAAAATGAAGTATATTTAATATTTCTCGCCCTGGAAAACCAAATTGGATGCAGGTGCAGCATAAGAGTCATGCGTCGCAATTTCCTGGGATTTTATGCACTGAAGTTTGAGAAAGAGACGTATTTTCTTCTTAACTAAAACATAAGGTGAGAGTTAAAAATGGAAGTATTTTCGTAATGAGCTTACAGAGATATTACATTAAGAAGACATAATTTACCAATATTTAAGGTTTGTTTGGTACCAGGAAAATGAAAAGAAAGGGAGGGAAGAAAAAATTTTAATTAGTTTAATTTGAAAAATTAAAGAACTGGGGTTAAAGACTTTTATTTAATTTTTGTTACTCTTTTATATTACTTCTTTTCTTTATTAAAATTTTAAAACCTCACTTCTCTAATTTTTTTAAAATAGAGCTTATTAAAAAAATTTCTCCCTTCCCTTCCCTTCTATTTCCCTGGTACCAAACTGTACATTAACATTTTAAATCTGGCATACATCCACGCATGTTAGAGTTAGATGACTTAAATTTCATTTAATAAGTCAACTTAATTCTGGTCAAAACCAATGGAGATACTAATTCTAGAAAACTGGGCGCTTCGGCAAATACCAGTCAGACCCCCACCACAAGGAAGAGGATTCACATCACGCTGGGCTCAATTCTATATTTCCGACATTAAATTCACTAGTTTGCTGCATATAATAAAAAAGTAAAAACTATTCTGCCTTATTACTCTCCCCTAATACAACAGAAGAGATCACAACAGTTTCACATCACTTCTTCAACAGAAGGGGACCAACATTATCCCCTGTGGCTTTGTTGTGCTTTACATGGCTTCCATCACACAGAGGGAACGTCCCTGATCTCCAACATCTGCACCAAAAACACCCCCACAGTCATTAACACACATATCCTTGAAACCTAAAACACATAATTATAAGCCATTTTTGTGTCCTTGAGGTCAAAATTTGCTATATGATGAGAATGTAAGTGACACAAGAATGAGTTTATATGTGGAATTCGCTTTCTTCTTTCTCTTCCTCTCATTTTCTCCCTTCTCTTTATCTTTCCATCTCTAAGGTTCTTTACAATTACATGAATTTCTACCTTTCCAAAGCTGAATTTCATTTCACTTCTCCTTACAGCTGCACAATTGAAAGGCATGGCAGTGAAGAGAAAGCAGAAGCACACATACTGTATCACAAGTGTAAATTATAAGGGGCTGGGTTACCTCAAAGGATATAAACCTTGAGGTGTTAGAATGGCATGTCCCTTATAAACCTGCTATTTCTATCTTGCGTCTCAAATAATAGTCTAGGTTATTTATTTAGGAAGACAAGACTAACATACAGACCCTCCACCCAAAAAAAAGGCAATAATAGATGAACTAGCCGTCTAGTGGACACTATAGCTCAATAATAATAGCATGCACAAGGTTATATAGATCCAAAAGATATAATAATCATACCTAGTCTTGCTATTTAGAGATCAAAGATCAAATATATTGAGTGATTTTACTGAGATTAATGTTGGCTATGCATAACGCACGCCATACTTCATTTAGCCAGAATATGCCCAATGTCCAAGAATGGTTCAATCTGCTTACAAAAGCATCTCTGTAGCTGCATTACTCTATATCAAAGTGTGGTTTGCTTCGGTGGATTAACTACGCCAAATGCAACTTTTCTCAAGGAACATGATGGGGAATCAATCGATTGTATCGTAGAAGGAACTATTCTATGGCCACATGGGTGGTGGATCGATAGAGTTGAGGGTGGGCAAATGCTGCCACTCAACTTGGGAAAATTTGCAAGTATTGTAAATTTTGAAATTTCGCCCTCACTACCCCTATAACTTCGTACGCGCTAAATCCAAACAGATACATGTGTGTGTGTGTGTGTATTAAAATTTCATATATTTTTTATGTCATATAATTTATGCCCTCATTCTTCGGCCAAAAAAATGTCCTCGTTGACCCAGGGTCTGCATTCACCATGGACTCCTAAATTTTAACCCATTGTAACCCTAAACCTGTTGAGAATATGATGGAGAATCATCATGCTCAATCAGGCAGAGCCTAGTCTAATCGGCAGGACCATGAACTTAGCAATATTCAAAGATACCATAATGAAAGAAATCAGCTGCCTCTATATCATGTTACGTTTTATTTACAGTAGCCTTTATAGAATAATCAGCTAAACTCTAATGCCATGAAGTATATCCCACCATCATTTCCCTGGCCATTGACACTTAGCCTGGTTTGCTGGTGTACTACTGGTGACTACAATAATAAACGAATATTCTTATACTACAAAACTATGTGCATGATTATGCTTGCTGGCAACTTAAGCCATAGAAAGAGACTTGCTCCCTTCCTGATACTTCAGTTCAGAATGTCATATACATCAATATCGGAAAATTCAATTGAGAAAACACATCGATGTTCATGATGAAGGAGCAGAGATGTATATAATAGAAAGGTGTAAGTGGTCACCAACTATTTAATTGAAAAGATGGTCCCTCAAATACTAACCTGTGAAGAACATTATTTTACAGAAAGAGGTATTCTGTATACTGAAGCATGAATGAAAATGAGCTTATCCAGGTAATGATATTCATGGAGCTTGACAAGCACTTAAGCCACTGTCAAGCACTCTACAATGAGAATTTTGGCTATGAACGACTGAACGTCCCTAACTAGGTTACAGATAACAAAGTTCTTATTCAGCCTAATTGCACAAGGATTCATTTCCCCCCTTTAATAAATTCCAGTACAGTACATCAACTCCCATAAAAAAATCTCCACTTGTTACAAACCAAAATGGTCATCTACGTCATAAAATCCTGATCATTCTCTAACGAAACAAAAAAGGGAAATATATATATATATATATCCCAGGGATAGTTTGAAATTCGTTAAGAAAATCAAAAGGAAAGAAGAAGAGTGGACCTGCAATAAGCAGTGAGGGGCTTAGCGAGCTCAGTGGCGACCACAGAGTCCACCACTTTCTCTTCGCTCTTCCTGACATCTGGGTTGATTCCCGCACCCTCAGCTTTCACCAACACGGTGCGTTTAGGTGTGCCGCCATGAACACCAGCAAATGAGCAAGAATTGAATTGGGTACCCACAATTGCTCTCTTGGATGAAGCTGGGGTGTGGCAGAAGAAGCCTGAACCAACAGGACTTAGAACCGACTCCATTATTCTCTCTCCCTCTCTGAGCACTTTGAAGGGCGGATGAGAAATAATAGAGCGAGATTGGATTGTGAGTGTTACTTGACTCGTGGGAAGCACACGCTACCTGAGGATAAGATATCGGAGGGGATGAACGCTAAGCGTGCCACGTTATATCAATCTTTTTCCGGGTGGGTAGGCAGGTACTACCAGAGAGAAATATGAAAGGTTGGTGTGCATTGAATTTTTAAGTTTTCTTTCACTTTGTTTATTTAGACTTGTGGAATTTTGCTGGCCTTATATTTATTGTCTTGTTATTATTAATATTAATTGGGCTTAAATTATGAACTTTGGTGTAAATTATAAAATAACCTCTAGACAAATAAATTCTATACCTTCTTCAAACTAATTTTTATAAATTGGCTGTTGCTTTTATACTGGTGCAAAGTTCAAAACATGGGATTGAAATTACATATGATTTAATGAGTTAGATTATATTCCATTCAATCTTAATATAGTATAGATATTCATAAAATTAGTTAATTTTGTTATTTATAAATATTTTGTTTATTAATCTAGGGGCGCAAAATTGCAAAATTTACATGCCCTTATAATTTTTCCCAAAGTGAGGATGGGCATTTGCATCACTCAGTGTGACATGGATTCGGCATAGACTAAAGTTTCCATGAGAATTACTCTAATTTAGGCTAGCCTGAGTGACAAAAGTTCTCATTACATAAATAAATATGTAGTTGGCGATTCTTATTAACTATGGGGAGAAATATAGACTATGAAAAGGGACAAAGTAGCTGCTTTATAAAAATACTCCTACGGTCCTTAATATAAGACTCAATTTTTAAATTGGTTTTTGTCCTAAATATAAGACTCATTTATCATATTTATCAATTTTTTCTAAATTACTCATATGGATACTCCCTCAATCATAATCAAGTAGAAGAGGGAGAGGAAGTATTAAAAAAGATTATTATGGTGTTTTAGGACAAATGTGTCACTTTTCTTATAATTAACTAACTTACCTAACTTCCTTAATCTAATCAAATTAGTTAAATGGGTCTTATATTAAGGACCGGAGGAGTATTTTTTAAGATTCAATATTAATATTAGGATGCCACTAATATTTTGGTCATTTACGTTGAAATTAGTACTCCTCCGGTCCTTAATCTAAGATCTAATTCTTAAGTTAGTTTTGGTCCTAAATATAAAACCCATTTCTCATATTTATCAGTTTTCTCTAAATTACCCCTATGGATACTCTATCAATCCTAATCAAATAGAAGAGGGAGATGATGTATTAAGAAAAATAATTATGGTGTTTTAGGAAAAATGTGTCATTTTTTTTATAATTAACTAACTTACCTAACTTCCTTAATCTAATCAAATTAGTTAAATGGGTCTTATATTAAGGACCGGAGGAGTATATCATAAATTGTCTAAAACTTGATAAATAAGTTGCATTATACACAAACTGATATGTATTAAATATGATTATCATTTTTTGTTGGTCCAGTCTAAACAGAGACGTGAGCCAATGAACATTGATCCAATCACCTCAAATGTGGGCAACCTTTTCAATAAGATGCATGTGAAGGAAAAACAAGATATGAAGGAAAGTTCAAAATCATGGGATGCCCAAATTGATGCACACCTACGTAAAGGCAAGACAATTCCATCATACTCTAACTAAATAACAAAAGGACTTTTTTTGAAAAAAAAAAAGTGTTATACTTAAAGGTCCATATATGTGCAAGAAGTTGTCAACTTCAACCAATGACATAAAATAAAAAATGTTTAGAAAGCGTA
This sequence comes from Neltuma alba, assembly GCF_004799145.2. Taxonomy (NCBI): domain Eukaryota; kingdom Viridiplantae; phylum Streptophyta; class Magnoliopsida; order Fabales; family Fabaceae; genus Neltuma; species Neltuma alba. The sequence goes on from NW_021632559.1 coordinate 64,730, forward strand.
ATTAGACCAACCACCAAAATAATAAATTACTGCCTCCCACCTTAATTATAAAAGCTAGTTGATTAATTTGATGAGATTAAGAAAATAAACTAAATTAGTTATTTGTAATAAATAAGTGTTGTCTTTTATAAAATATCCTTGTTAATCAAGTGTATTGAATATAACTACTACTATTAGAAAGACTACTTTAAAAAAATATATAAATATAAGAAATAAAGTAAGTTAAAATCTTATATTTAAAATCAAAATAAAAATCAAATAAGATCTTATATTAAACATAAGAGCTAATATAATACTAAAAAGGTGAGCCTTCCTTCGCCTTCAATTCACGGGTCAGGTGGAAATGGAACTCTACAGAGCTTAAATTACGAAAAAGTCCTCATGCTTCTTCGAACTGCGGTCTCTGTCCCCGTAACCTTTTTGTAATTTCGTATTAATATTGTTTTTTCCCCCTGCTCTCGTGAGAGCGTTCACCTGCGGTCACATCCCGCCCCTAAGGAATCAAAACTGCAAATCACGTAACGACCTTCCGAAATAATACTTCTTTAAGCTTCAAAGATCGAATCTTCGCTTCAAGTGCTTCCTTTTCTGAATCACTCCCTGTTGATTTCTCGTCTTAGCTTTTCAATGCTTCTGTTGAATTGAATTGCACTTGCTGAAAAAATCGATACTTGCATTGAATTTGATGGCAGTTGGAATCCCCCAAAAATGGGGGATGTTTGGATTCTGGTGCTGTGTTTTATCCATCGCAATTTGTGCGAGGGTCTGTGCTCCCGCCAGATCGGAGAAGGAAGTACGAGAAAGGTTCTACGGGAGTATGCCAAACTCATCTTCATCGGATCCTGGTGATGGCAGCTTGGCTAAAATGTTCGATCGTGTCCTTGAGAAAGAATTTTCCGAGAATGACCAGCCTGAAGGTTTTTATTTTCTCTTCTAACTGTGCTATTTCATAATTTTTTACAATGATCTTTGACCTGGGCCTGGAGCTATTTCGTTTTTTGCTTATTGCTTCTCCGTTTTTCATTTTTTGTGAACTGCTTATTGGTTCGGGAGAATAGAGCACAAAAGTAGTTGATCTTTTGTTTGTAATTTTTCAAATTATATAAAAAATAATTGTATGAATTAATCTTTGCTCTTAAGGCGAAATCAGAGTGCCAGGGTGAAACTTCCTAGTGCAAGACGTGGTTTATTCGGTTGTGTTGAATGAAATTCTGGTGGCATCGAAAGGGCAACTTGTCTGCCCCTAAAATACTCAACCGATTAACTAGCGGAAGTAATTATGCATTTCAACTTAGAAAAAATTTGCCTTGTGGGAAGGTGTTCCCGCAGGTGTACTTCTATATGGTGCATAAGCGTATCTACAAAGCAGCATGGTTTAGGGAGTTACCACACTTGACCATAGCATCTAGATAACTAGATTTGCTCCATGTTCTTGGAGGCTTGACATGGTTGGGATGTTAGTGAAAGCTGCTTTTTGAATTCTTTTTTTTTTTTTTTTTTAATTTCCTTATTTTTCTGTTCTAAGGTAGGTGTTGCAGGATGTGTGGTTAAATGAAAATCTCTCATGCCCAAATGTCATGAAAACTTACATAGGCTGTGCTCGATTGTCAATTTCCCTTCCCTAACGTTGTTCTATGCTTGTACTGGTGGGTATTCGTTAGGTGGTGAATCGTAGCATTACGTTGTGTTTTTGGGAATGAATGACATGATAGCATTGTCCTCTATATACTATGTTTAATTTTATTTCTCATTCCAGACTCATCTAATTTTCTTGGTTCACTGTCCATAACATAAATCATCTGGCTCATAAATCTGTTTGAAGCATTGTGAATGGATTTTAATTATTCTCTTCCATCTTTGCTAGGAGCTGATAAGAGTAGCTTCAACACTACTGTAGCTGATCAACAGGTACGCCTATTTTTGTGTGCATAGTTGCACAGATATTTTGTGCCGTAAATTGTTTTAGTTATAGATTGTAGAGGAAAAATGCATTTTATTATGCAGCAAAATAATGTTTTCATTGCCATACGCTGGTCAATTTAATATAACAAGCCCCATGAAAAGGAATTACAAAAAGAAATGTAAGGAGAGATGCCTCCATCTCTGAAAGTTGGTTGTTTCGTACAACACTTGTACTGTGTTTGTCAAATCTTTGCCCCTCACATTCATTTTGTGATAGTTTATTGCCCTTTCGTGTCTATAGTGAACAAACATAGTCTTCTGTTGATAGTTGAGCTGTGTTATTGTTTACGTAAATGTGAGTTATAGACATTTTGGTCATATTTTGCAGGCTGTATTGGAGACTGTAGCAAAGATTACTCACGATAAAGGCAAGAGAAATGATACTCAGGAGGGAAAGTACGACCTGTTACTAATAAATTAGTCATTTATAATGGGTGATTAGATGTAGTTTTCTTGAATTACCAGAAGGCCTTTTCTCTTTTATATTGAATTTCCCCCCCTTATCAGTGCTACCAGATCATTTCAATTTCAAGACGTGTTCTCCTTGGAGAATGAAGATTCTGATGATGCAACAACCTTGATTGACAGAAAGGTGTTCTGACTTATGATGCAAAGCCTTGGTTGGTTGTACATTATGCTTTTAGTTTGTTAATTTTCATCCGACTCATCTATTCGTTTATCCTACTGTGTGGCAGGACAATGTTTTTGTGATGTCAAACAAGAAATCCAAATACCCAGTACTTCAGTTGGATTTAAGGTTGACATTTATTATGATTTTTTGCTTGTAATTTATTTTAAATAATAGAATGCTCTAAAAATCCAGATATAATAACTCTGGTAAAATGCTAGATTTCTGGGCATGTTTTTTCCCCCCTTCCTTTTTGGAAATAATTTTCAATTGTTGATGGATCTGAATGGCAATTTAATCCTATGGTAGGTAATTTTGTGTCAGTATCGGTCCCCATCAAGAAAATTGTGCTGAATGGAAAAACCAATACTTCCTCCTATTACTTGTTTTTGTTGGGCTTATGTCTTTGGATCTTGTCTTTGCTAATTGTGCTACTTCTAAGTGAATGGTAAACATTGCTTGTTAATGCCCTTTATTTTCATAATTCTTGATGATACTGCTGTTTCCCCACTCTTTCACCCTGAGATCGATCTGTAATACTGTACTGCTTCAAATTCATGCAGGCTAATATCAGATTTGGTGGTTGTGATAGTTTCTGCAGCCATTGGTGGAATTCTCTTTTCCTGTTTGGGCCAACCGGTCTGTATTTTGTTACAATAGCTAATTATTGTATCTGGGGCTTTTCATTTTTATATTTTTAGTTGATTGCTGATCCAACATTTTCTATTGCTATATTGATATATTTGATTGTTACAGAAAAATGTGATCTATAAAATGGGAATGCTATGGTTCAGTCTTCTAATATCTTGCCCATATTGTAGGTTATTGTGGGCTATCTCCTTGCCGGCTCCCTTATTGGGCCTGGGGGATTGAATTTTATTAGTGAAATGGTACAGGTATGTCATTAAAACGTCACTTGAGATCATCTTTAGCAGAAGTAATTTAGCTGTGACTGTTTCTTTGATATGCCTAGTTTGGTCTCTCCTGTTTTTAAAATTTATGGCTCATAATTTCTGTTGCAGATTCTGATTGCCATTTTTGGATGAATATTTTATCATTATTCAATAATTTCTAAGTTTCTTGTGAAATCTGGATTTGTTTATCGAACCTGTAATGATGATTGTCTTGTGTTTTCAAAATATGATCCTGAGGCGTTAACTTAAAGTGCAAGTTCATACCTTGACTATGGGCCATAAAATTTACAAAAAAATTTAAGATAAACAAAATGAAACAAAAAGGCTGAAGATAAGGTGATCTAATCAATTTCTCTTGCTAATAACACATTAATTAACTTGCAACGCTATTCCTGAGCCAAATGTGAGAGAGCCTGCCCATCTAGTTTAGTTCCATTTCAGTATTTGGAGATATAATACGGTGATATTTTATGAATGACAACCATCAACTTTTGTATAAAGAAAGGGCAGCATCAGGGTTTTGTTGTATAGCGTTCTTATATGCGTTATCATTCAATCATTTTGGTTTGATGGCTGCTGACGTCTTTCTTGTATGCAGGTTGAAACTGTTGCTCAGTTTGGTGTTGTTTTTCTTTTGTTTGCTCTGGGGCTGGAGTTCTCTTTGTCAAAGGTTTGCTGTCTTTATCCTGCAAAAGCTTCTTTTGCATAAAGCTATCCTTAGACTTCTATCCTTGCAGTTAAAAGCTGTTGGGCCTGTTGCTGTTTTGGGTGGACTGCTTCAAATTGTGACATTTATGTTCTTGTGCGGCATTCTTACCATGGTATGGTAGTGCTTACACTGTAATATAGATTTTGATTGAATCCACTAGCTATGATTGTTTCTTAATGGAAACTGAACATTTCTGCTCTCATGGTTTGCAGTTCTTTGGAGCCAAGTTGTCAGAAGGTGTATTTGTTGGTTCCTTTCTGTCCATGTCATCAACAGCGGTGGTAATAAAAATATACTGTCACATATTTTCTAAAACTAGAAATGACGTCTTGTTATTTGTCATTAGACCTTATTCTTATTAGATTATAAGCTACATTTTTCCGTGTCTTTGATCTTTTACCAGGTAGTGAAAATTTTGGTGGAGCGGAACATAAATAATTCTCTTCATGGTCAAGTAACAATTGGAACTCTTATTTTTCAGGTATTTTCCAAGTTCTGATTGGTCAAATGATTTAGTTATCTTGCATATCATTCATTCTTTTGTCTTTTTGTATCAGGATTGTGCTGTGGGTTTACTCTTTGCTTTGCTCCCAGTTTTGGGTGGCACCAGTGGCCTTTTACAAGGAATAATTTCAATGGGAAAGTTGTAAGTCTGTCACGTGCATTTATATTTCCTTTTGTTTTATTTTTTCATTCACGAAGTTTCTTTCTCTCTTATAAGTCAACGTAATTAACCTCTTGTACTGCTGGTGCAAGCCAACTGAATCTTATGGGGTTACTACAATCCTTTTCACAAGTTTTTATTTTGCTGTATGTTTAATCTTAGTAGAAACTGTAGCCAATGAGGTAGCATCTGATCTAACTATTTCCAACTTCAGGTTGCTTGTATTGTCCATGTATCTCACAGCGATATCATTATTGTGTTGGTCGTTTGTTCCCTTCTTTCTAAAACTGATGATGCAGCTGTCATCTCAGGTGATTCTCAAAAGCACATGCGCCCACACACACAAACCACACTCATCTCACAACAATGAACTTTATATTGATTTTTTTTTTCCCCTTTTCATGTGCTCCAGACAAATGAACTTTACCAGCTAGCTGCCGTGGCATTCTGCTTACTATCAGCATGGGTGAGATAATGCACCCTAGTTTTTTTTTTTTTTTTTGGAAATTAGTTAGTGACAGTGACTTCTCATCTTTCCATGCATTATTCTTTTATAACCAAGAACGAAAATATCATTCTTCTCTTGCATTAGCGGACGTTTGTTTACCATTCCTATCACACTTTCTTAGAAAATATTAAAGGTAAACTTGTAGGTGAGCCTCATTAATTACTGAAGCATGAAAAGGCTGATAAGGTTAAGTCAATCAATGTCTCCATTTTGAGCAAGCAAATAAATGCAGCATCGTATTATTTGTGCCGGAAACTTCTGAAATCCTTGATGCTGTCAAATATCATTTTGATGTTTTGAAATCTCTTTTCAGTGCAGTGACAAGCTTGGCCTTAGCCTTGAGCTGGGTTCATTTGTTGCTGGTGTTATGATTTCTACAACAGACTTTGCACAGCATACTTTGGACCAGGTACTCTTAGGTTGATTTGCTGATTCTGTTTTTAAGGAATGTTTTGGTTTGTGATTAAAAAGGCTACATCTGACATGATGCATGAATATATTGTAGGTGGAACCAATCCGTAACCTGTTTGCAGCTCTCTTCCTCTCAAGCATTGGAATGCTTATACATGTACATTTCCTATGGATCCATGTAGATATCTTGCTGCTGGCATCTGTTATCCTTGTTATAGTTGTTAAGACTGCTGTTGCTGCTGTTGTTACTAAAGCCTTTGGTTATAGTGTTCGGACATCGTTTCTGGTAAGTTGCCACAACGTTTTGGATGATGGTTTGTTCGCTAACATTTTCATGAGTACTGAATGGTTGTTTACATGACAATCTAGGTCGGGATTTCACTTGCTCAGATTGGAGAGTTTGCTTTTGTTCTTCTTGGCCGAGCTTCCAATCTTCATCTTGTTGAGGTTCTTCTCTCTTCTTGTCTTCTGTTTCTGTTCATCAGATTGTCATGCTGCTTAGCTTCGGACATTTCCATCTGATGGAAGTTGCTGGTCATCTTCTTTGTATGCTTGTTTCTGCAGTGTTACATGTTACACCTTGCAAGATGTACTTCAATTAATATATGTGTTGCCATTACTTATAATATCTTGCACAATCACGCTTCTGTTATTATTGGATGCATTGCCTTTTCCGTTCTTCATGCTGCCTTTGAGAAGCATTTTCATCATATTATGTTTGCTAATTAATTGCACCTATTGCCATAGGGAAAATGTATCTCCTCCTCCTTGGGACGACAGCTCTTAGTCTGGTAAGTTTTCATTGCCCTACAAGACACCCTGTTTTTTTCATAATGTTTAATTTAATTGGAAATTGGAAAA